>NC_056726.1:378328287-378418287 GCF_019279795.1 Protopterus annectens
GGTCAAATCATACAGTATTATACATTCACTGGTAATTATAACACAACTGAGTAAAGCTTAAACCAGATCATGTTATTCAGGAGTGGTAAGTTCTAAGGCTGTAATGCTTACATAAACTCACTAGAATAATCTTTTGTCAGTGTAGGTGGATTGCCAGTTTTCATAATTCATCTTTGATGCCAAGAATTGCTGAAGAGTATGGCATTACCATCACATACAAACTTGAATTTATAGTCCATCAGGGACACTGCAGTGTATGAGGTGGACACTGTCCACCTCAGGTGCCTTCTTTGGTCAAAATGTCAAAGTTCCCCATTACCTCTTGAGCTGGCACTTCAAAGAGAATCCCATAGCACTTTTTGACTAGGAGGGAAAAATTCCTGTACACACACACACACACACACACACACACACACACACACACACACACACACACACACAACATATAGCAATATAAAATGCTGGCATTGTTTTCAAATTACCAGACTAGAACATAAACAGAAAATAAAAGGTTTAGTTCACTTCAACAGTATAACACACTTGTCAGCATGAAAAATACAAAACTTTCATTAAAAATGCATATAGAAAAGCTTACAGAAATTATTTTCTCTACATCTTCTGAATTTCTTTTATACTTAGTCCTATTAGTTTGACATAGCACATTCCCTTAAATCACATATATTCAAATTACTTTTAATTCATTTGTATGTTGTCTTTGTATCTCCAATGTATGATTTTAGCAAAATGTTCTGCACAATATTTTATCTTATACTGCCTGCATTATAGACATCTGCACTTCCTAAGATCCACGTTGTTATAACAGAAATGTTATCAAATATAATTATGTGGCAAGTCATTTTTTTTTCTTACCATATTATCCAAAAATAATTCCCTTTATGATAGGGTTTCCCCAAAGTTTATACCTAAATATTAATCAAGCTATACAGTAAACATGTATTTAATTTTTTTAAACAAATGTTGTCCTTCCTGTAATATCCACTGAAGTTTTACATATGAACATGTATTTTGTCTTTTACTTTATTTTATGTCATGTTTTACTCCTCAGATCCCAAGTTAATATAAATGGTCTGTGTGTATATATATATATATATATATATATATATATATATATATATATATATATATATATGTATATATATATATATATATATATATATATATATATATATATATATATATATATATATATATATATATATATATATATATTTTATATATATTTATATATATTTTATATATATTTATATATATTTTGCTCTTTTCTATCTCTTGTCTTTTGTATTCCTTGTTTTTGTGTGTCTGTCAAACCCTTCCACAGCTGCAACACACAAAAACTCATTGTCAGTTAATCAGTCTAAAAATGTAGTTGACAAAAGTTTGTTAAACTTACAGAAACTACTGTTTTGTCAACGTTGGCAACAAAAATGCTCTTCTTGAAAGTTAATTTTATATGATTAATTATTATTGTTTTTTAGACATTATGATATTATTTTATTTAATTTATGATATTGGGTGTTATAAACAGTGTTTAGTTGACTGTACATGAAAATGTTTATTTTACGTTTTATATTTTGTGTATTTAACAATATTTTGATATGTAACATAATATTGTGTAGATGGATTGAGAGTATAGTTTTTTTACTTCGAAGGGTTAATGAAGTTAGATGTAGGATATGCCTGTTAGATTGAGCCTTGCCTGATAGGCAAGGGGTGGGATGTACTTGTTGCAGTGTATGTGTGTATATATATATATATATATATATATATATATATATATATATATATATATATATATATCAATGGAGTGGTTAAATGTGTTCATTTTCTGAAGAAGTCTGTACAATAAAGACGAAACCTAGGTCAATTTGTGTATCTGGTCTGTATATTTGCCTCTACCGTCCCTGGTCAACAGGGTCCTTCCTGGTGTTTTCTGTCAATTTGTTAGTAGTTTGGATTGGTGTCTTCCTTGTTATGTGTGAAAGAATCGGTTCTTTTTATGAAAGCGACCTTTGAGTGTATTTTAATTATTTGCACTTGATTCAATAATATGTAAGAACTAACCTGTAACAATAAAACTATCTGGTATGCATTCATGTAGTTTCTTGTTATGTTACTCAGATGATTTGTGTCCATTTTGCTTAATTTTCACTTCTGGGCTTTCTTTTTTATTCCTAGTATATCTTTACATAATCATCTGCCTATGAGAATTTTACCAATTCAAGTCCCTTTTAAAGGTGTATTGCAAATTTTTCATACACAAGATGTCAAAGAAGAGGAAATAGTTGCAAAATTGGCTATGAAATTTCTGTAGTACCTAGTTCATAGAATCATAGGAAATTACTAGGCTATTGGCCCTGAGGCCCTTATAAGCCTAACCAAGAGTTTAGCCCATATTTAGACAAACAAGCACCTGATGCCCTTGTCCAGCAAGGAAATGGCTGGAATCCTAGGGATGTATTTTCTATTTCCCATCCAGTTATCCAGGTTGCGCTTTAAAAGGGGTAAAGAGGTACTCTGCTTGACATGGAGAGGGAGTCTATTCTACAGATGGGGGAATCTCTGGGACACAAATCTGTCCTGCCAACAAATCCTATTGGTGTCACAGACTAGGTTGAGGCCGCGCATGCAGGTTACTCAAGTGGAACTTGACTTGCGGATATGCAGCAGTCCCATCAAGTGGGGTCTGAGATCGCCTTGTATGCCAGACAGAGGTCACCTCTGGGGAGTCTGTACAAACTGAGTAGAGGGATAGGGCTTTTAGCCTATCTGTGTATCGTAGATTTTTGTGGCCCTGGATTCCCCTGGTGAGGAACCTCTGTAGTCTGTCCAGCTGCTGCATGTGCTTTGTGAGGTACATGCCGAAGGGGGCATTGTACTCAATAATGGGTCTTATAAGTGAAGAATACAGGGATGTTATGACCTCCTTGTCCCTGGATAAGATACCCTTACTAATAAGGTGGCCCATGTAGAAAGCTTTCCGTACAATGGAAGCAACATGGTGGTCAAAAGTCAGTTTGCTATCATTCTGGGTGCCCAAATCCCTCACGACTGATTGTGTGCTTAGGACATTGTTATTAATGTGATAATTTGTGGGGATGTCACTTTCCCCAAAGGGGACGACGATGCATTTTCTGGTATTCAGCTTGAGGCCATATTTCTGGCACCAGTCATTTGATTGGGTGAGACCCTCTTGGATGATTTCCATGTCACTAGGTGAATTGATAACAGCACCCAGCTTGTAGTCATCTGCAAACCTGGTCAGCCATAGACCACTGTTTTTGGCCTGCACCTCAGAAAAGTATATCTCAAATAACAGAGGCCGGAAGACCGAACCCTGGGGTACTCCTTCGATACAGGTCTACTGCTTGAGGTGGCCATCCCCTACTTTGACTAGGTGGGTTCTATCAGTGATCCAGTTAGCTACCAATCTGGTAACATACAGATTGATGCCTAGTTGAGAGAGTGTATCTATTATGCCTGAGTGAGGAATAGTTCGAAGGCTTTAGCCAGGTCAAGGTAGGCGTTGCATACCATCTTCTCCTCATCCATGGCTTTGGTGATGGTCTCAAAAAAGTCGACCAAATTTAATAGACATGACCTCCCCTTGATGAAGCCAAACTGTGTGGAATCGGGTGTTTGGAGGCTGCCAATGTCCTTGATAATGAGGTCCACTATAATCTGTTCCATGGCCTTGCAGATCAGACTAGTTAGGATGATGGGTCTATAATTTCCCGGATTGGTGGACGCTCCAACTTTATGTAAAGGGATGGCAGTGGCTGTCCTCCACTCAGCTGGGACAAAGTCAGTACTCAGGCTTTGGCTGAATAGGGTGCCTAATGGTGCTGCAAGTTCCTGCCTGAGTTCATGTAGGATGCAGCCTGGGATGTTATTGGGTCCCATGGAGGCTGTATTTTTTGCCTTTGAGAGAGCAGTGCTGACCTGATCCCTAGATATAAGGGGAAGGGGGCAGGTACTGGGAATGTCCTGATTTACTGATGGAGGGACAGAGGTGTGAAATTTTTGCTGAATCTGTCAGCTAGCAAGTTTGCTATATCTACAGCATCTGTATATGTAGTGTCCTTTACCACCAGTTCTTAACAGATCTGGGTGCTTTCTTTGAGATTACAGATGTATGTGAAGAAGGCCTTATAATTGTTTCTGGTAGATGTGGCCAATTTGGACTCAAAGTTTGTTTTGAAGGATTTCACTAGTGCTCTTATTTGCTTGTTCAGGGTATGGAGAGATTACTTCCAATTGGGCACCTGCTCCTTCTTGGTCCTGGACAGCAATTTTTGTCTTTTGTTGTAGAGTTTATTTATTGCAGATGTCCACCAGACAGGTTTACTCTTCCTTGCAGGGGATGATTTAGTCCTGTCAGGTATTCCTGATTTCATGCATCTATATAAATGTTTGTATAGTGCTTTGGTATCATTTTGGATATGGTTTCCAGTTCCTAGAGAGGAGGAAGGGGCTGTGAAGCTGTTTATACCATCCCTTAGGAGGCTGTAATCAGCTTTGGAAAAGTTTTTTTGTTTGGCCCTAGCTAGAGGGGGGGGGGGTTCTGGGGAGATGGTGATTTTGAAAGTAACGGCTTTATGGTCGGATCTTACCAGGGAGGATGATATTGCAGGGATGCTGCAGTGGTTACTCATGTTGGTTAACACCAAGTCCAAGATATTATCACCTCTTGTAGGGGTATCAACTAGCTGTCCCAAAGCATTTGCATTGACAAATCGAGGAATCTCTGGGCATTTCTGTTCTGGCATGAGTAGTTCTTCCAGTCTATGTCTGGATAGTTAAAGTTACCCAGGATCAGGGTAAAGAGTTGAATCTTGATAGATATGAAGATGTCCAGATAGGCAGATTGGGCATCCTGAGTCAGATTTGGGGGCCGGCAGCTAGCTATGATTTACATAGGGGTCTTGTCAATGGTTAATTGCACCTGGAGTGTCCCACAGTTTGGGGTCTGAATGTATGATAGGATGAGTAACCAGGTAAGGCTGGGGAGCTCTCCACAGCATTGAACCAGGTTTTTGTGACTGCGCAGATGTCAGCATTTTCCAGAGTTAAGAATGCTTGCAATGAGTGCAGTTTCATGTTTAGACTCCTAGTGTTTAGCAGCATGACCTTTAATTTGCGTTTTGTTGAAATGTTTATGCTGGTAGTTTTATCTGGGTTAGGGTTAGTTAATATAAGAAGAGCATTCACTTGTCTTTCAGTGGAGAATATAGGCCAATTTTTACAGCTTCTATTTCTTTTAGCTGTGGTCTTACTACATGTCTTCCTAAAAGGAATTCCAAACTCTTGGTTTTCACCTATGTCAATTCACATTCTGTTTACAGTCACGAGTTTCTGCCTTACAGCATCTAACACAGTCTGTACTTTTGGTAAGTATGACTCCCACTCTTCTGATTGGATGACTGTGTCATCCAGGTGCACAGCAGCATATTGTGATGAAGGCTTCAGCTAGAAGCACTCCAGTCTCAAGCACCTGAAGATCACTGTCTCAAACCTAGGGACTGGAACATCTTGTAACAGCAACCACACCTTATGCAAACACATTTTTCGAAGTTCAAGTCAGGTGAATGTAGCAGCTGCAGGGAATGAGTGGGTGGGGAGGGAGTGTAGATTCAGTAGTCAGGAAGGAGATTTAGGTTTAGGAAGTGGGAGGAGGGGTTTAGGATTTTGGTTTAGGGAGCGGAAGGAGTTTTAGGGTTAGAGAGTCGGATGGGAGTTTAGGCTTAGTGAATGGCAGGGGAGTTTTAGGTTTAGTGAGAGAAAAGGAAGTTTAGTTTAACAACTGATCAGGGAATTTAGGGTTAAGGAGGAGGTGGGAGTTTTAAGTTTAGAGAGCAATTGGAAGACTTAAGGGTTAAGGAGGGGAGTGGAGTTTTAGGGGAGGGACGATTTGGGTTAAGAACTTGGTAGGACTTTTCAGTTTAGAATTAAGGCTCTGGTAGGACTATATAGTTTCATAGACTGGGGCGATGGGAGGGCTAAGTAGTAAAAGCCAGCTAGTAAGAATTAGAGCAGTTGCCTTCTTGAGCAAATGGCAGTGAGAAAGTGTGTTGTGAGCTACTATCACACAAGCACTTGTAATAGTCCCATGAGTGAGGCTTCAATGTTTTATCCATAAATCACTGAAAGGTGGCTGGGGCTACGTATGGTCTCATTTACTACCTTGAAGATGTAGGAAGACTTCATTTAAAGTGACAAGCAACTGTTCCTCTGACTCCAATGAGTTGTAGCCTCACCCCAAAACATGTAGTAAACAGGAGTCTGAAGGAGCAGCCATCCATACTGGGGTTGTTGGACCTCATGCAAAGCATTCTATATATCAATTGTTTCTATTTTGAATTTTTTTTGCGCATTTCAGTGAATTGTTCTATTACTGTTTTCAGTACTTGAAAATTGAACCATATCTGCTATATCTGCCATTGCTGTTTTGTAAGTGAATTTCAGTTATTCTTCTGCAATTCATGCATAAGACTATACATGTCTGTATCTATACATCTACTCCTATCTGCCGTATATACCATATGGTAAATATAGGCAGGTGATCAATGATAATTTGTAAGCAGTCTACTGCATATGCAGTTATTTTGCTGTTTTACTAGTATCCAGTCCAGAATGTTGTTGAATCTTGCGTTTGGATTTTGACAGGAGTAGGCATTTTCTTAGACAGTCCAAGTGTTTGCAAGTCAGTGTCCATTTGTCATTATACTATTGATTCCATGTATACTGAAGTCACCCAGGATTAATTAAATTACCTGCACAGTTGACATAATACCAGTCTGAAGTTATAGGAATTTTGTATTTGCTTTTTCTGTCCTGCAACAGTTGTATCCATTGTGCAGATGTTTGATATTTACAGCAATTACTGCAATTAGTATAGCCTCTCTGTCTGACCTGGGCACTGGTTAGTAAAGTTGAAGGTTTCTATTTAATGAAAAATGTACCAGCACAAACACAACTCCTACACTTTTCACTACGTCATTTCTTACAGCTTTACAGTATAGTATGGAAGCTGCTCTGCTACCGAACACCAGTCCCTGCAGAGGGTAGTGAAAGCGGCTGAGAGGATTATCAGGAACTCCTCCCATCCTTACAAGGCCTGCACATGTCCAGATGTCTCAGCAGGACAAGGAAAATAACCAGGGATAACAATCATCCTGCTTACAAGCTGTTCTCACATTAATTCCAGGAAGGAGCTTTCGATGCATACGCTGCAAAACCACAAGATTCCAAAACAGCTTCTTTCCACTAGCTGTCAGATTGCCGAACTCTAGAAACAGTACTCTTCACAGTGGACATTAAGGCAGTAATCCAACAATACTGAAAAGTCTCTATAGTGCGATATGTAACAAGGTATTACCCGCACACAGACAGCAAAGTCAGCAGTAATCAAACTGAACTGTCTTAATGTGCAATATTAATGTAGGCCTTAAATCAATCGCTTAAGTGCATTTTTTCCAGTGAAAATAAGCTAATAACCTAGAAATGAGTGACAATCTGTTAAATTAGTGCAATAATGCAAGTATTTATTATTGTTGTTTGTCATCTGTGTCTATAGAATTTTGTGTATTATTGTCATGTTAAATGTAGTCTATGTTTTGTATGCACACTGAGCCTGAAGAAACTTAATTTTGCTTGTTTTGCACTTGTGTGAATCGAAGTGACAATAAAGTTTACTTTGACTTTACACAATTCTTACTGAAAACAACAGAACCAAGAATGGCAAATTATCTTGTAAATGAGGTTTAATCCATGTCTGTGATACAGTTATGGTGTTCGTCTTGAATTCAGAGATTTAATTACATATACTTCTTAAAATTACGTGCCTTATTTTAAGTAATTTTATTTATTTATTTGACATTTGGTAACTAAGATAGTCTATCTGGGAAAAGACTGCCCATTTTCAGCAGAAGCCTGTGGAGAAAAGCTCCAACAAACATACAGAAAACAGCAACAACAGACCAAAATTACAGACGTATATATATATATATATATATATATATATATATATATATATATATATATATATATATATTTATTTTTTTTAGGTAGTAGTTGAGAGGAAAGGGTATAAAGTTAAAAGATAGGCTTTACAATGGTTTAGGTATAGTTTGAGGTATAGGAGACAAACGACTAGGTTGGAGAAGAACATGAGCATATCCAGGATTTGGAAAGATGTTCCTTGAGGAGGATCTTGATGGTTTGGTAATGAGAGACTTGACTGATAGATACTGGCAGGCTATTGCAGGTTTTGATTACACGGTTAGAGTAGAGGGACAGTCCGTTTGACCTTAGTGATTTGCAGATAGATTAAAGTTGTTTGTGTACTAAGGGCTGTTTGATTTACTTCAGAAAGTGCTGGAAAGAAAAGGAGTGTGGTTAGACTGAAAATGTAGATTACTACAAGTATATGGGCAGTGAGTTAAGAAGCAGGTTAAAGTATTTGTTGCTATGTTTATTCTGTATCACAGTGTCACACATTTAAATGTAAGAAGTAGAACTATTGACATTCTAATGGTAACTCATAAAGTCTGTGTTGGGTTTATGATAAACAATCAAAGTGTGCTTCAGATTTGTTTATCCCATCTAAATCGTATTGCCGAACTGAATTATCTAAATAAGGCACTTCAAAGAACATAATTATTTCCATCACTTGGTGAACTCCATCCCTCACACCAACACTAACTTAAATATACCAATTGCAAGAATGCCAAATATTGAGGAAAAAGAAAAATTCCCCTCTCTCTGGTATTTAGCAATGTTGCAAAAATACTTCAGTTTCCGTCAGTTGTTTTGAACTATATTTCATTTCATAGAAATCA
Organism: Protopterus annectens; assembly: GCF_019279795.1. Lineage (NCBI taxonomy): Eukaryota > Metazoa > Chordata > Ceratodontiformes > Protopteridae > Protopterus > Protopterus annectens. The sequence goes on from NC_056726.1 coordinate 378,337,146, forward strand.
TAGAGCCTAGCCCTGCATTCCCATGAAATTTAAGTACAAATAACATAGAGCTAGGCAGAACATTTACATGTTACCCTATTCAAAAGGGGGAAGAGTGTTAAATCAGGAGTGAATTTCTGGTCACCCATTCATCCAGGTTACATTTGATTAGAGTAAGGGAAGTATTTTGCTTCAAGTAGAGAAGAAGGCAATTTCCCAAAAAGTGGTATTCAGTTACACCTTTCTATCCCTTCAATATGTTCTACTTATGCTGCAGAAGAGATTAAAATCTCTTGAGTGGCTATTTATTCTACCACTAGAATTGTGGTTGCGCAGTACATCAGAGAGGGTAGGGCTGTTAAGGCTCTGTATGTGAGGTACGGATGATCTTTCATTAGCCTGTATGATACTGAGAAGACAAGGTTTTAAGACAGTCAGTGTAGCTTTTGTGATTCAGGCCATTGATGTTGTTGGCAAGACAGCACTGTGGTCATTCAAGTTATGTTAAGTGTTTGGACAGGTACACACAGAAGGGGGAATTATACTCAATGATCACACTAATAAGGGCTGAATACAGTGGAATAATCATATTCCTGGACTTCATCATCATGATCATGATCATTATCATCATCATCAACCCCCTTTTCCCATTTTCTACATAGGGTTGGGGTGTTGTGTTAACTCTTGCAATCTCTCTTCGTTCAATGCCACACTCCGCCTTCTTTGACACTCTTGCTCGACTGTCACAGATCTTCTGTCACACACTCCATCCACCTCTTTGCTGGATGCCCTCATTTCCTCTTACCTTCTTTCTGTCTGCCCCAAATCTTCTTCACCAGATTGTCTTCCGCTTTTCTGCACGTGTGCCTGATCTGATCTCTTTGATCTTTTCTGCAATTAGAGCTACTTTGGCTTCTGCTCTGATGTCCTCATTTCTTCATCTTTCCCATAGTGTGCATCCTACAACCCTTCTCAGGCACTTCATCTCCATCATCTACTCTGCTTTTACTGCCCAAGTTTTTCTACCAGACAGTAGTACTGGTTGCACCACTGTCTTGTACACCTTACTTTTCAGTTTCTTTGGCATTCTTCTGTCATATGCTAAGCCTGACACTCTATGCCATTTGGCTGCAGCCTTTCTGATTCTAGCTATGAGCTCTTCATTCAGACTTCCCTTTTCCTGAACCACCCCACCCAGATACTTGAAGCTGTTAACCTGTTCCACTGTCTTCACTTCTATCTCAGTTCTCAGCTTCTTCTGATTTTCCCCAATTTGCTCCCATTATCAACTGTCTTATCTGTACTTAGTTTCATCCCACGTGCCTTCAGTTTTGCATTCTATTCTCCCATCCTTTTCTGAAGTTCTTGCTCAAAGTCTGCCTGTAATGCCACATTGCACACAGCAACTTTATCGGTCCTGTCCAACCTATTTGCTAATTTAATCCATCAACAATATGAACAGCGGTGGACTCAGAGCTGAATCCTGATGCACACCCACTCCCATTGGAAACCCCTCGGTGAGGCTGAACACTGTTTGTACTTCAGTCATTGGGTCCTTGTTTATAGCCTTTACTAATTCTACCAATGTTTCTGAAACTTCGAACCATTACAGGACTGCCTAAATCAACTTTTCTGGGACCTTATCATATGCTTTCTTCAAGTCTAGTAATGCCCAGTTGGACTCTTTCCTCATCTCTAGCCTCTTCTCAAATATCTGCCTCACTGCAAACATCAGGTCAGTTGTACTGCATCCTTATCTGAATCCGACCTTCTCATCTCCCATCTTTCTTGCTACTACTCAGCATATCCATTTGTCAAGCGCCCTCACCAGAACTTTCATGCAATGTGATAGGAATTTAATGCCTCTGTGCTGCCCACAGTTGTGAATGTCCTTTTTGTTCTTGTACACTGGCACGAGTATGTTTATTTCCAAATCATATGGGATATGTCTCTCTCTCCACACTGCTTTGAGTACCCTCAGGAGATATTTCTCCCTGATCTCACCCAGCATCTTTATCACATCTGCTGTGACCTCATCTGCTCCTTTCCCTGACTTTGTTTTAATTAGTGCTGTTCTTACTTCTTCTGTGGTGGGCTCCTCTTCTTCTGTCATTATAGGCTGTGTCTGAAGCAGTACATTTTCTTCATTCAAAAGCTGTTGGAAATATTCCTTTCATCTGCCTTTAATGTCCTATGGATTGGTGAGCTAGTTGTTGCTGGCATCCCTTATGAATGTTGTTAGACTATCTTCTTTATCTTTCTGTCTTTGCCTTGAAACCTGATTTTTTTTTTTTAAGTATCATTCTTTGCTGCTGACTTCTCCAGCATCCTCAAAGTAGTGTATTGGCCACTCCACTTCCCATCTTCCCTGCAATCTACAATTCAGAACTGCCTGCCTGGAATCCTTAAACAGTGCGAGCAGCCTTGTCACATCAGAAATCTTTTCATTAACTGCCTAGCATATGTAAACCGTAAACTCTTTAAATAGACTGAATTCTTTCAAAGTTCTGCTCTGAATTAGTGGTGAGCACACGAGTCTACTTTAATTAAACGAAAGCGCTAATCGTCGAATATGAATCCATCGACACATAAACAGTGAAACACGACAACATCGAACATGCAAAACCGCAAAATTTAAACATCAACCCCACCACCTGTAACATACTACCTACGCAAACACAACAACAAAAAACACATACATACACTAACCAAAACCCTACTACTAACCCTAAATTAAAGCACCAAAACCCCACTTGTGACCCTACACTAAACCCCACATACACAACTATCTATGCACTACCCTTAACCCCTCCCTAACCCTAAGGTCCGTAACTACTGTACACTTACCCTACACAACTAAACCCACACAAAGTAAATATTCCACACACATACACTTAACTAAACCTTACATACCTTACCTATCTATGCACTTACCTTAATCCGCACCCTAACCCTAAGGTCCGTAACTATCGCATACTTACCTTATGGAGCTATACCGCAGACGAGCCAACTATGACAATTTGACATTCCTGATTTTGCTATTTAGTGCATTCGACGTTTCTGCATTTCGCTGTTTATGTGTCGACTGATTCTTATTCGACGGATAGCACTTTCGTTTAATTAAAGTAGACCCGAGCACACTACTGTGGGCCAGTGTATACTCCCTTAAGATTTACTTTTAAACATGTACTTTAAACAATAAACCCCCTTTTTTCTGTTTTTTTTACCTAAGTAACAGACACCAACCTTAGTCATATTGTAGCTTGCTGTTTGCTTTTCTGAGACACGCCATTTTCACCTCACAGGTTAAAAGGACTTCACAGAGCAATTCAAGCTGCAGGGTTTGTTCTCTGTGCTTGCCTTCAATTTTTTGGGCCCCTGCCCTTTACTCTGCTCCTGGACCTGAGTTTATTTAAGCTGAGCAGGCCAACAGCACCATTTTTAAATATCCTTCTTTGCTGCTGACTTCTCCAGCATCCCCAAAGTAGTGTGCTGGACATGTAAGTTATACTTTGAGTCTAGCTATACTTTAGTACATTGCTTATGTGAACAGTAGACTGCCTGTAATTGTTATGATGAATGTTGTGTGTACTTACATAACTATGGTTTGCTCTGTGTGTTAGGGCTATTGTTATCGCTAAGCAATACTTCACTTGCTCATCTTCCAACTTTGTCTTTTCTTGTCCTTGGACACTTACATAACTTACTTTTCTTTTTCTGACTGCAATAAAAAACAAATGCTATATATGAATGATGTGACCTAGTGTTAGCCCACTAATTCTACCTTGTATATAGCTGTGCCGTGAAAATCATAGGTATCTTCTTGGGTATATTGGTTTAGCAATGTGTGTTAATTGCAATGCTTGTTAGCCTTATTGTGTTATGAATAATGCTGATACATTTTTTCACTTTTGTGTGCCTTACTGTATTATGAATAATGCTGATATTTTTTTTCACTTTTGTGGCTCTTGTGTAATAGTGGTTTCACTAGTTCTGTCTTGCTTCTAATTCCCTATTACTTATACTACTGTTTCTCTCTCTTATTTCAGTCCACTTCCCATCCTCCCTGTGGTCTACAATTCAGAACTGCCTGCCCAGAATCCTTAAACAGTGCAAGCAGCCTTGTAACATCAGAAATCTTTACATTAACTGCCCAGTGTATGTAAACTGTAAACACCTTAACTAGACTGAATTGTTTCAAAGTTCTGCTCTGAATTAGTGGCAAGCACACTACTGCAGGCCATTGTGCACTCCCTCAAGATTTACTTTTAAACATGTACTTTAAACAATAAAACCCCTTTTTTTCTGCCTTTTTACTTAAGAAACTGGACCAGTGTCCATATTGTAGCTTGCTGATTGTTTTTCTGTGATGCACCATTTTTGCCTCACAGATCAACCCACTCCGTTCGCCCTCACTACACTCGGGCTCACTCCCCCTTACCCTACCCCCATTCCTATCACCCCCTCTTTTATTAGATTTATACTCTCCTAACTACTCCTCCTCACCCAACCACCCTCTCCCACTTCCTCCTCTACATTTCCTCTGTGATAATCTTTACTTCCTGCCCTTACATCACTCTATCAAGATGTCTCCCTGCTTTCCACAAACATTACTCATACTCCTTCTCTCCCTATCTCTTCTACTTCTAATACAAGCAACAGCATTAAATCCAGTCGCTTTACCTCCCAAAAAAAACTCTTTAACCAGCTATACATATTCCATTCATAATTCCTACTCCAACATTAGCCCTGGTCTATATCATACAACTCCTCTTCTCTGTGCCATAACTCAAATTCTCTCCATTAACTATTGCTTACATTATTTACCCAGCATTCAATATTACCTTCTTCACTATATAATTGCTAAACTCTCAAATATCATACTCCATCTCTCCCATATGCTTTCTTCCCTCATATGTTCTGGGGACATCCACCCTAACCCTGGGTCTTCTACTACTTTCTTCTCTTCAAAAGTTAACTCCCATAATATTCTAAAACTCTTCACATAACTACTCTAAATTTTCAAAGTATCTGTTATAAATCCAGGGAGTTGCATGCTTGGCTCTCTCAAAACAAAGCTGATATCCTACACGCTACAGAAACATGGTTAAAACTGTCTAGACAAGACTATCAGTTTCTCCCACCTAACTTAAGTGTAATTAGAGCAGATAGACTTAATAAAAAATGAGGTGGTGTTACCATCATCTACCTCAATACCTTTAACATTTCTCCATGTACAGAATCCATCCCGCAATTCCAAAATGTTGAGATTTTGATCTCCTTTCTGGAAAACAGCTGCTCTAAAAAATAAATAACATGCCAGTTTTAGAAGATATCCTTTCTTGGATTTCCTATACGACATAAAATGAAACAACTATCCATGGCGACATGAATATTGATTGGGCTTCCACTTCCTCCAAACAATCACCCTCCAGAATAAATCTATTTCACTTCACCAACTAATCTCTACCACTGATATGTACAACAACAAAACCAATGAAGGTTCCATCTTAGATTGGACTCTTGTCTCTGACCCCTCCAAGTACATAAACTTCTGGCACAATATCCAGCACCATTACTGACCACCTCCCTGCCTATGCTATCCAAGCTTGTGCATTCTTCCCTAAAGTCCACAATATCAAACCTTTCCAAAACCTTTCAAAAGTTAACCCCCACACATTTAATGGTATACTGAACAGCATTAACTGGAATACTCTTAAAGCTCTTCCACTGGATGATGTTATGCTCTTCTTTAACAACGCTTTTCTAAGGATATTGGATAGCCTAGCTCCTACCAGAACCAAACAAATCAAAACCAATCATCCCCCTGGTTAACAAAGCCACCAAACACATTATGACTAATAGAGACAAACTATGTAAACTCTGGCGTAAATCTAATAATCCTTCCTACCTCACTAATTACAAACAACTCTGAAACCAAGCTAAAAAAATGCATCTCAAAAAGACAAACAGCAGTACTTCTGAAAACAGCAAATAATAAAAAAAAAAACAAAATGTCCTGGCCTTCCATTAATAATCTCCTCAACCCCAGCATCAAACCCAGTCCCTGCCCATACCCCGACAAGCCTCCCAAACATATAGCCAGCATCTTGAACTCCTACTTTATTGCTGCCATTGCTAACATCACTGCTGCTTTTTCTTTGCTTCTCCCTAATAATACTATTTTCACACCCTCTTCTCCCCTGCTCCCTGCATCATACCTTACCTCAGAACTTCCACAATACCTCAACTACTTTACATCATCACTCTCCAAGCTCCAACACCACTCCCCTCCAAACTGCACACAACAATCTCCCATCCTTACCTCCTACATCAAAAAACTCTTTCTGAAATTAAAGCCCTGCTCAAACTCAGACAATAGAATTCCTGCCAAATTTCTTAAAACTGCTGCTGATGCAGTAGGCTATCCCATTAGCATTCTTATTAATAGATCTATCAAAGAATCCAATGTCCCTTGCCTCTGGAAAGAAGCAATAACCCTCCCACTTCATAAAGGCAGCCCATCAACTTTTATCTCTATTTTCTGACCCATTGCTATACTTTCCCCATCTCTAAGATAATTGAAAAATGTGTGCAAAAACAACTGTTAGACTACCTTCTGAACAATAAAATCCTCTATCCAATACAGCATGGGCTCTGCCCAGGTCATAGCATATCGACTGCTCTAATATCCTTCTTAGACATAGTCAATAAAGCCCAAGATTCAGGATGCATTGTATCTATCCTTTTCTTGGACCTTTCAAAAGCATTCGATACCATCTCTCACTCTATCTTCCTCTCCCAGCTCTCCCCAGTCACTTAATTGGTTCAAAAGATATCTCTCCAACAGACAGCATGCTGTTAAATGGCAGAATTTAATTTCCCCTTACCTTGACAACCCTACAGGTGTACCTCAAGGCTCAATTTTAGGCCCTCTTCATTTTTATCAACAACCTCCACCAAGCTATCCTACAGAGCTCACTTGTCCAGTATGCAGACAACTCCAGTATAGTCTGCTGTGCTCCCAATGCAAACATATTACTGCAAACCACCCAAGCAGCATTTTCCACTGTGGAAACTTGGCTTCACAACAATCACCTTTCTTTAAATCCCAAAAAACTAAACTTATTATCTTTACTCCCAAAAGAAATACACCTATCAGTAAAGCTGACCTCAATATATTCTCTCTTAACTCTACCAAAACTGAAATAGTGACCCATACTAAATTTTTAGGAATAATAAACCTTAAATTCGATCTGTACATCCAAAGTAATATAAGTAAGACCCACATAAAAACATGGATTATTCTATAGACACAGTAGGTTCCTCTCCCTCCTGACTAAACAAGTATTGGCACTATCATACCTACTACCCTCACTAACCTACAGTGCTCCTTACTAACCCACTTGCAGTCTTCTTTGAAAATAAAATTAGAAACATGCACCAACAAGATTGCTAAATTTGTTACAAACAGTTGCCATTTTACTCATCACTCTATTGCCCTAAAAAAATAAAATCTAACCACCTTCCAATTTCCCTTGGTGTTCCTCAGGCTCTATATTAGGCCCACTCCTATTTTCCATCTTTATCAATGACCTTCACTCTTCAATTCCTCATATCACCTGCATTCAATACTCAGACAGCTCTACAATAATTTGTTCAGCCACTTCTCCAACTGAACTACAGTCCCTTACCCAAAATGCATTCAATACTGTAGAATAATGGTTTTTAAACCGCTGCCTCCTCCTAAACCCCCAAAAACTAAACTTCTACTGTTCACTCCAACCTGAAAGTCCACCCTAATAAATTTCTCTCTCACATCTAATAATGGCACTCTCATATCTCCTGAACCTACCACCAAACTTCTAGGTATAACAATAGATAGCAACCTTAACTTCGATATTCATATAAACAGCATAGTTAAAACAATAAACAAAAAATTAGGATCTCTCTATAGAATCAAACCCTTTCTTACTCCAGTAGCCAGGACCGCTATAGCCAGAACTCACTTAATCTCCACTCTACTCTATGCTTCACCTATCTACACTAACCTTACTAAGAACAACCTAAATAAACTGGCAATCTCCTACAATAATATTGCCAGATTTGCTACTGTCTCTCCTTTTAGAACACATCACTGTCTTAATCTAAATCAACTCGGATGGCTTGAATTTCCAAACCAAGTTCATTTTCACCAGCTTACTATAGCCCATAAAACCCCTTTACCAACCTACCAATACTCCAATACTCACTAGCATTATTACCCCTTCCAACAATCTTAAGAATGTACGCTCCTCAAACAAAATACTTATCAATACTTGCAAAACCAGCAACTTGGCAGGAGACTCCCTCTTCTCTAATGCTGTTGGAAAGCATTGGAATCTTTTACTCACTGAACTCATTTCTCTGTCTTAATTAACTGTTTTTAAACAGAAGCTAAAACTATTCCTCCAGACTCACTGGTTATGCCCTTGTGCTAACCCTGACTAACTTTCTTCCCTTACACTAATGCATTCTCCTCACCTTTATAGACTTACCCTTAAGAAACCAAATACTATGTCATGACAACTAAAATATATGTATATATGTATATAGTAACATCTCTTGTATATTTACCTATTACTATTTGAGTTATGCTTATGATGAGTACTGTACTTTATATTACCAACAGATGTTTAAGTTTGACTGTTGCAACTTTTTATATTGTTTATTGTATCTGTCTTGGAGCTTATCTCCTCACTCTTTTTTGTATCTATCTTGGAGCTTTTCTCCCCGGGCCTCTACTGAAAATGGACATGTATTCAATTAGACTAGTCCAGTCAACAAATGTAAAATAAATAAAATAAATAAATTTCCCCACTACCTATTACTCTTTTAGCTCACAACTACACATAAATTCATTCATAAACCACAAGGCCGCCCTGCCCTTAGCTCCCTACTTACCCTTTACAACCCCATTAGGCCCCTGAGATTTGAACACCAACATCTTCTTCAAATTCCTAAACCCAAATCACCTGCAGGCCAGTTACTATACTCCTGGAACAATGCCAGAATTTGGAATAACCTACCTACGTCTATCTACCTTCAACAAAGCCCTTCTAACTTCAAAACCTCATTGTACAATCATCTCCTTTCCAACTGGACATATAAATGTTCAACTCCTTCCTCTGCCATTACTTAATCTCCCAATTGAACTGAATTCCAGGTTTTAACTCTGTTTTTATCTAGTTCCTGTTCCAACATTTTGTTATCATAATAATTCCCTATGAGCTTTCAACCACTTAATTCCTCTTCTTGCGCTTAACTCCCAATCCACACTCCCCCTCTTCTCTCCCTCCTGCCAGTTTCCTATTACATCATTCTTCTTTCTTTTCTACTATCCTTTTCTTTTTCTTTTACCATCCATCCTACTTACTACTTCCTCCCCCATATCTCTATTTCCTCTTTCTCACTTCTTTCCTCCTTCTCTCTCCCCTAAATATCACAAAGTACTCCTCATATGCCTTGTATGCCTCTCCCTCTCTCTCTCTCTCTATATATATATATATATATATATATATATATATATATATATATATATATATATATATATTTGTTTTTTTATTGTTTATATCAATGTATCGCCTGATTTACATGCATTGGTGCTCATAACTGTATAATATTTATTCTATTTTTCTGTCTAGTATTGTGCCATGTTTTTACTGTCTGCTCTATGAACAGGTTTAACTTTGCTGTTAATATAATGCTATATCAGCTTTACCTATTTTCTATAACGTTATGTAACTTTTTGGTAATTTCCTTTTTTGTAATCTTCCTTATCATTTTAAAATATTTACTAAAACTGTTTTGAAACTTTATGTAAGTGTTATTGTTACCTTGGAGCTTTTTCCCTGGGCCTGCACTGAAAATGGGCTTTCTTTATCCCACTGGACTTTCCCGGTAAACAAATACCAATAAATAATAAATAAATATAGTTTCTTTGTGCCACCTACTGAGTCACTTTCCAGAAGTTGGTAGATGCCTCTAATGTCCTATTCTTTGTTATTGCAACTCCTTTCTTAGCTTCTTTGTTAGCCAACCAGTAGTCCTTCCTAGCCTTGTCAATCTTTTTTATCTCCCACTTTTCCTGCAATCCTTATTTCTTCTGATGGCTTCCTGGACTTCTGTATTTCACCACCAGCTTTCCTTATGTACCTTATTTCCATACCTGGCACAGTCATATATTGGTTCTGTAGTCCTCACACATGCTGTTTTGAAGCGCTACCATTCTTCTTCATCTCCACCTATTTCCTCCTCTTCATGGGGTGCTAGAACCCTGAGTAATTCCTTGAACTGTTGTACTTTTTCTCTAGTCAACTTCCAGGTTTTCAGCTTGGTCTCTGTTGACCTTAGAGCCTTCTCTGACCATTGCTTGCAGCTGATTGTGGCAACCAGTGGTTTATGCTGTGGGCAGACTGTTTCACTGGGGTTGACTTTACAATCAGTGATTTTAACCCAGTGGCCTTTCCTTATTAGAAGGAAGTCTACCTGAGTTGATTGTTGGCCACTCTTGTATGTGATCTTGTGACTGTCTCTCTTTTTGAACCATGTGTTGGCTATTATCAAGCCATTAACCAGATGGAAGTCTAGAATGGCTTCTCCTTCTTTATTCTTGTTGCCCCACTCATGTGGAGCAAGGCAGTCCTCATACCCTCTTCTGTCTGTCCTGATATCTACATTCAAGTCGCCCACTATCAACACCAATTCATGTTGTCCTGCTTATCTACTAGGTCCAGCAACTGCTTTCTGAATACACTCTTTCCCTAACTCTCACAACCCTGCTGTGGGGCATAGGATGAGATTATGAATACTGTCCTATCATTAGGCTGGAGTCTGATTGCCTTGAGTCTGTCACTAATTCTGAGGACATCTGTTGCTGTCTTCTGAAGCCTCTCCCTCATCACAATTCCCACACCATTTCTAGCCTGTCCTCCTCCTGAGTAGTAGACTATGGATCCCATGCCAAGTGGCTTTGCTGCACTCCCCTTCCATCTTGTCTCTTGGACACAAAGGATGTCCAGCCTCCTCCAAATCATCATGTCATCCACTTCCAAGCTGCATCTTGTCAGTAAACTTACATTGAGTGAAGCAATTCACAGTTTATGTTCTGGCCATTTGATTGGTTTTACATCAAGCTTTCACTCAACGGAGATATCCCAGGTAACCCAAGATGGGCAACTGGACATTGGCTGGCCAGTAGCTTATTGACCCAGGGCTGCAGGGCTTTATAGTGGGAACACACTGTCCGATAGGGGATCATAAACCTCTCCCACCATTAGCATGGGTCCCTGGTGTAGGTTGGATTAGGCCTGGTCCTCAACCCACTCGTCACTGGCAAATGCCCATGCCCATTTGGCAACATTAGTCAACATGACCAAATCACCTAGAGCCATATTTTACACCATTGAGTGGCTAGCCCTGCCTGAATGCATGTTAGGTACAAAAGCCAGGTAATTCAGGAAGTAGTTTATGAACATTTAAACCAAGTTTCAGTAATTACACAGACATGGATCTGCTCCAAATGCAGGTGGATCTCAAGGTCAGGCATCTTGTTGCTTGAGACTTCTGGCACTGAGCAGAACCATATTAATGGGATCTTATTTTAGATTAGTCATTTTAGTAAGGTTGGGATGTTCATCAGATGGAACTTAATCTAAAAAGTAGTAGCAAAGGCTTTAGCCAGTATTTGGAAGCCTTGTCTTTGTCCAGCCTGGTGTGCCTGATTATGGACCCACCATTCACTAAAACATTTTTATTTGAAGAGTGGTATGGTTAGTAATCACTATTCGGTGCACTCCTTTCCATATTGCATTCCTCATTTTGTCATTAATCATTACTAATCACAGTTTTGTGCATACCTTTTCATATTCCATTCTTCATGTTATCACTAATCCTTACTATCCACAGTTTTGTATGCACCTTTCCATTCTACATTCATTATGATATTACTAATCTTTACTACCGTTTTGTGCAGGCCTTTCCATAGAACAATTCTCATGTTATCATTAATTCTTACTAACCAATGTTTTGTGCATACCTTTCATTCTCCATTCCATGTTATTACTAATCCTTACTAATTACTGTTTTGTGCACACCTTTCCATATTCCATTCCTCATGATGTCACTAATCCTTACTGATCACTGTTTTATGCACACATTTCCATATGCCATTCCTCATGTTATCAATAATCCTTACTAATAAATATTTTGTGCATACCTTTTCATATTCCATTCCTCATGCTGTCACTAATCATTACAAATCACTGTTTTGTGCACACCTTTTCATATTTCATGCCTCATGTTATCAATAATCCTTACTAATACATGTTTTGTGCATACCTTTCCATATTCAATTCCTCATGTTCTCACTAATCCTTACTAATAAATGTTTTGTGCATACCTTTCCATATTCTATTCCTCATGCTGTCAATAATCATTACAAATCACTATTTTGTGCACACCTTTCCATATTTCATGCCTCATGTTATCAATAATCCTTACTAATAAATGTTTTGTGCATACCTTTCCATATTCTATTCCTCATGCTGTCAATAATCATTACAAATCACTATTTTGTGCATACCTTTCCATATTTCATTCCTCATGATGTCACTAATCATTACAAATCACTGTTTTGTGCACACCTTTCCATATTCCATTCCTCACGATGTCACTAATCCTTACTGATCACTGTTTTGTGCACACCTTTCCATTTTCCATTCCTCATGTTATCACTAATCCTTACTGATCACTGTTTTCTGCACACCTTTCCATATTCCATTCCTCATGTTATCAATAATCCTTACTAATAAATGTTTTGTGCATACCTTTCCATATTCCATTCCTCATGATGTCACTAATCCTTACTGATTACTGTTTTTTGCACACCTTTCCATATTTCATGCCTCATGTTATCAATAATCCATACTGATTACTGTTTTCTGCACACCTTTGCATATTACAATCCTCATGCTAGTTCTTCTCATTATTAATCACTGCTGTATATAACCTTTGAGTTCCTCATGATATCACGAATCATAAGTAATCACTGTTATGTGCACTCCTTTCTAGTCCCCATTCATCATGATATCAATAACATCTGATTCAGTACTTTAAAAAATGATGGCTAAGTCCTTGTCCTAATCCAGACTAACTCTATCACTCATGTGTACATGGAGGACTTCTGCCTATGCTTTATTGTTTCTTAACTTACAAATCCTAGGATCTCCTTGGATCTACTACCAGGTTAGCTTACTAGGCATGCGATACCCTATCATTCTTAAAAACACTGTCTAGAATTTTCCATCTGAGTAAAAGTGTAATCATTTGTTTGTGTATCTGTTTTTGTGTTTGTTTACACCTGTGTAAACAATTTTTTTATTTGCGTTTTATTTTGTGTTTTAAACTGTAACAGTGTAACAGTTTGTTGAATGTCTTTTTGGAGCTTTTCTTCCAAGGCCTCTGCTGAAAATGGACATGTATCCAGTCGGACTATCCCGGTAAACAAATGTAAAATAAATAAATAAATGCATAAATAAATAATCATTACAAATCACTGCTATTTGCATTACTTTCCATTCTCCATTCTTCATGCTAACAGTACTTTTACAATTTTTGGGTCACCTACATCACCCTAGGGCATTTCTACCAACAGCCATATGTCCATGTTGGATCTACTAGCTATTCTGATTCACCTGTACATTCTCTGCCTCCTTTGGGGCTGGTCGTGGAGCCTATGGGAATCCTAGCTGCCCTGGCTGTCTGCATTCCCCATTCTTCAGGCTGTCATTAATTGTAGTTAATCATTGCTGCATGCATTCCTTTCCATTCCCAGTTCGTCATGTTATCACAAGTTCTGCACACCTTTCTATTCCTCATGATATCATGAATCCCTACTAATCACTGTTATGTCCATCCATTCATTCCCCATCTCTGGTGTATCACATATAATTGCTTATTACTGTTATGTCCATCCATTCATTCCCCATCTCTGGTGTATCACATATAATTGTTTATTACTGTTATGTCCATCCATTCATTCCCCATCTCTGGTGCATCACATATAATTGCTTATTACTCTTATGTGCATCCATTCATTCCCCATCTCTGGTGTATCACATATAATTGTTTATTACTGTTATGTCCATCCATTCATTCCCCATCTCTGGTGTATCACATATAATTGCTTATTACTGTTATGTGCATCCATTCATTCCCCATCTCTGGTGTATCACATATAATTGTTTATTACTGTTATGTCCATCCATTCATTCCCCATCTCTGGTGTATCACATATAATTGTTTATTACTGTTATGTTCATCTTTTTATTCCCCATCTCTGGTGTATCACATATAATTGCTAATTACTGTTATGTGCATCCCTTCCATTCCCCATCTCTGGTGTATCACATATAATTGCTTATTACTGTTATGTGCATCCCTTCCATTCCCCATCTCTGGTGCATCACATATAATTGTTTATTACTGTTATGTCCATCCATTCATTCCCCATCTCTGGTGTATCACATATAATTGCTTATTACTGTTATGTCCATCCATTCATTCCCCATCTCTGGTGTATCACATATAATTGCTTATTACTGTTATGTGCATCCATTCATTCCCCATCTCTGGTGTATCACATATAATTGTTTATTACTGTTATGTCCATCCATTCATTCCCCATCTCTGGTGTATCACATATAATTGCTTATTACTGTTATGTCCATCCATTCATTCCCCATCTCTGGTGTATCACATATAATTGCTTATTACTGTTATGTGCATCCTTTCATTCCCCATCTCTGGTGTATCACATATAATTGCTTATTACTGTTATGTCCATCCATTCATTCCCCATCTCTGGTGTATCACATATAATTGTTTATTACTGTTATGTCCATCCATTCATTCCCCATCTCTGGTGTATCACATATAATTGCTTATTACTGTTATGTCCATCCATTCATTCCCCATCTCTGGTGTATCACATATAATTGCTTATTACTGTTATGTGCATCCATTCATTCCCCATCTCTGGTGTATCACATATAATTGCTTATTACTGTTATGTCCATCCATTCATTCCCCATCTCTGGTGTATCACATATAATTGCTTATTACTGTTATGTCCATCCATTCATTCCCCATCTCTGGTGTATCACATATAATTGCTTATTACTGTTATGTCCATCCATTCATTCCCCATCTCTGGTGTATCACATATAATTGCTTATTACTGTTATGTCCATCCATTCATTCCCCATCTCTGGTGTATCACATATAATTGCTTATTACTGTTATGTCCATCCATTCATTCCCCATCTCTGGTGTATCACATATAATTGCTTATTACTGTTATGTCCATCCATTCATTCCCCATCTCTGGTGTATCACATATAATTGCTTATTACTGTTATGTCCATCCATTCATTCCCCATCTCTGGTGTATCACATATAATTGCTTATTACTGTTATGTCCATCCATTCATTCCCCATCTCTGGTGTATCACATATAATTGCTTATTACTGTTATGTCCATCCATTCATTCCCCATCTCTGGTGTATCACATATAATTGCTTATTACTGTTATGTGCATCCATTCATTCCCCATCTCTGGTGTATCACATATAATTGCTTATTACTGTAATGTCCATCCATTCATTCCCCATCTCTGGTGTATCACATATAATTGCTTATTACTGTTATGTGCATCCATTCATTCCCCATCTCTGGTGTATCACATATAATTGCTTATTACTGTTATGTGCATCCATTCATTCCCCATCTCTGGTGTATCACATATAATTGCTTATTACTGTTATGTCCATCCATTCATTCCCCATCTCTGGTGTATCACATATAATTGCTTATTACTGTTATGTGCATCCATTCATTCCCCATCTCTGGTGTATCACATATAATTGCTTATTACTGTTATGTGCATCCATTCATTCCCCATCTCTGGTGTATCACATATAATTGCTTATTACTGTTATGTGCATCCATTCATTCCCCATCTCTGGTGTATCACATATAATTGCTTATTACTGTTATGTCCATCCATTCATTCCCCATCTCTGGTGTATCACATATAATTGCTTATTACTGTTATGTGCATCCTTTCATTCCCCATCTCTGGTGTATCACATATAATTGCTTATTACTGTTATGTGCATCCATTCATTCCCCATCTCTGGTGTATCACATATAATTGTTTATTACTGTTATGTCCATCCATTCATTCCCCATCTCTGGTGTATCACATATAATTGCTTATTACTGTTATGTTCATCCATTCATTCCCCATCTCTGGTGTATCACATATAATTGTTTATTACTGTTATGTCCATCCATTCATTCCCCATCTCTGGTGTATCACATATAATTGTTTATTACTGTTATGTCCATCCATTCATTCCCCATCTCTAGTGTATCACATATAATTGTTTATTACTGTTATGTCCATCCATTCATTCCCCATCTCTGGTGTATCACATATAATTGTTTATTACTGTTATGTTCATCCTTTCATTCCCCATCTCTGGTGTATCACATATAATTGCTTATTACTGTTATGTGCATCCTTTCATTCCCCATCTCTGGTGTATCACATATAATTGCTTATTACTGTTATGTTCATCCTTTCATTTCCCATCTCTGGTGTATCACATATAATTGTTTATTACTGTTATGTCCATCCTTTTATTCCCCATCTCTGGTGTATCACATATAATTGTTTATTACTGTTATGTCCATCCATTCATTCCCCATCTCTGGTGTATCACATATAATTGCTTATTACTGTTATGTGCATCCATTCATTCCCCATCTCTGGTGTATCACATATAATTGTTTATTACTGTTATGTCCATCCATTCATTCCCCATCTCTGGTGTATCACATATAATTGCTTATTACTGTTATGTCCATCCATTCATTCCCCATCTCTGGTGTATCACATATAATTGCTTATTACTGTTATGTCCATCCATTCATTCCCCATCTCTGGTGTATCACATATAATTGTTTATTACTGTTATGTCCATCCATTCATTCCCCATCTCTGGTGTATCACATATAATTGCTTATTACTGTTATGTCCATCCATTCATTCCCCATCTCTGGTGTATCACATATAATTGCTTATTACTGTTATGTGCATCCATTCATTCCCCATCTCTGGTGTATCACATATAATTGCTTATTACTGTTATGTCCATCCATTCATTCCCCATCTCTGGTGTATCACATATAATTGCTTATTACTGTTATGTCCATCCATTCATTCCCCATCTCTGGTGTATCACATATAATTGCTTATTACTGTTATGTCCATCCATTCATTCCCCATCTCTGGTGTATCACATATAATTGCTTATTACTGTTATGTCCATCCATTCATTCCCCATCTCTGGTGTATCACATATAATTGCTTATTACTGTTATGTCCATCCATTCATTCCCCATCTCTGGTGTATCACATATAATTGTTTATTACTGTTATGTCCATCCATTCATTCCCCATCTCTGGTGTATCACATATAATTGTTTATTACTGTTATGTCCATCCATTCATTCCCCATCTCTGGTGTATCACATATAATTGTTTATTACTGTTATGTCCATCCATTCATTCCCCATCTCTGGTGTATCACATATAATTGTTTATTACTGTTATGTCCATCCATTCATTCCCCATCTCTGGTGTATCACATATAATTACTTATTACTGTTATGTCCATCCATTCATTCCCCATCTCTGGTGTATCACATATAATTGCTTATTACTGTTATGTCCATCCATTCATTCCCCATCTCTGGTGTATCACATATAATTGCTTATTACTGTTATGTCCATCCATTCATTCCCCATCTCTGGTGTATCACATATAATTGCTTATTACTGTTATGTCCATCCATTCATTCCCCATCTCTGGTGTATCACATATAATTGCTTATTACTGTTATGTCCATCCATTCATTCCCCATCTCTGGTGTATCACATATAATTGCTTATTACTGTTATGTCCATCCATTCATTCCCCATCTCTGGTGTATCACATATAATTGCTTATTACTGTTATGTCCATCCATTTATTCCCCATCTCTGGTGTATCACATATAATTGCTTATTACTGTTATGTGCATCCATTCATTCCCCATCTCTGGTGTATCACATATAATTGCTTATTACTGTTATGTCCATCCATTCATTCCCCATCTCTGGTGTATCACATATAATTGCTTATTACTGTTATGTGCATCCTTTCATTCCCCATCTCTGGTGTATCACATATAATTGCTTATTACTGTTATGTCCATCCATTCATTCCCCATCTCTGGTGTATCACATATAATTGCTTATTACTGTTATGTGTATCCATTCATTCCCCATATCTGGTGTATCACATATAATTGCTTATTACTGTTATGTGCATCCATTCATTCCCCATATCTGGTGTATCACATATAATTGCTTATTACTGTTATGTCCATCCATTCATTCCCCATCTCTGGTGTATCACATATAATTGCTTATTACTGTTATGTCCATCCATTCATTCCCCATCTCTGGTGTATCACATATAATTGTTTATTACTGTTATGTCCATCCATTCATTCCCCATCTCTGGTGTATCACATATAATTGCTTATTACTGTTATGTCCATCCATTCATTCCCCATCTCTGGTGTATCACATATAATTGCTTATTACTGTTATGTCCATCCATTCATTCCCCATCTCTGGTGTATCACATATAATTGCTTATTACTGTTATGTCCATCCATTCATTCCCCATCTCTGGTGTATCACATATAATTGTTTATTACTGTTATGTCCATCCATTCATTCCCCATCTCTGGTGTATCACATATAATTGCTTATTACTGTTATGTCCATCCATTCATTCCCCATCTCTGGTGTATCACATATAATTGTTTATTACTGTTATGTGCATCCATTCATTCCCCATCTCTGGTGTATCACATATAATTGCTTATTACTGTTATGTGCATCCATTCATTCCCCATCTCTGGTGTATCACATATAATTGTTTATTACTGTTATGTCCATCCATTCATTCCCCATCTCTGGTGTATCACATATAATTGCTTATTACTGTTATGTCCATCCATTCATTCCCCATCTCTGGTGTATCACATATAATTGCTTATTACTGTTATGTCCATCCATTCATTCCCCATCTCTGGTGTATCACATATAATTGTTTATTACTGTTATGTCCATCCATTCATTCCCCATCTCTGGTGTATCACATATAATTGCTTATTACTGTTATGTCCATCCATTCATTCCCCATCTCTGGTGTATCACATATAATTGCTTATTACTGTTATGTGCATCCATTCATTCCCCATCTCTGGTGTATCACATATAATTGCTTATTACTGTTATGTCCATCCATTCATTCCCCATCTCTGGTGTATCACATATAATTGCTTATTACTGTTATGTCCATCCATTCATTCCCCATCTCTGGTGTATCACATATAATTGTTTATTACTGTTATGTCCATCCATTCCTTCCCCATCTCTGGTGTATCACATATAATTGCTTATTACTGTTATGTGCATCCATTCATTCCCCATCTCTGGTGTATCACATATAATTGCTTATTACTGTTATGTGCATCCATTCATTCCCCATCTCTGGTGTATCACATATAATTGCTTATTACTGTTATGTCCATCCTTTCATTCCCCATCTCTGGTGTATCACATATAATTGCTTATTACTGTTATGTCCATCCTTTCATTCCCCATCTCTGGTGTATCACATATAATTGCTTATTACTGTTATGTGCATCCATTCATTCCCCATCTCTGGTGTATCACATATAATTGCTTATTACTGTTATGTGCATCCATTCATTCCCCATCTCTGGTGTATCACATATAATTGCTTATTACTGTTATGTTCATCCATTCATTCCCCATCTCTGGTGTATCACATATAATTGCTTATTACTGTTATGTGCATCCATTCATTCCCATCTCTGGTGTATCACATATAATTGCTTATTACTGTTATGTGCATCCATTCATTCCCCATCTCTGGTGTATCACATATAATTGCTTATTACTGTTATGTGCATCCATTCATTCCCCATCTCTGGTGTATCACATATAATTGCTTATTACTGTTATGTCCATCCATTCATTCCCCATCTCTGGTGTATCACATATAATTGTTTATTACTGTTATGTTCATCCATTCATTCCCCATCTCTGGTGTATCACATATAATTGCTTATTACTGTTATGTGCATCCTTTCATTCCCCATCTCTGGTGTATCACATATAATTGCTTATTACTGTTATGTTCATCCTTTCATTCCCCATCTCTGGTGTATCACATATAATTGCTTATTACTGTTATGTCCATCCATTCATTCCCCATCTCTGGTGTATCACATATAATTGCTTATTACTGTTATGTTCATCCATTCATTCCCCATCTCTGGTGTATCACATATAATTGCTTATTACTGTTATGTCCATCCATTCATTCCCCATCTCTGGTGTATCACATATAATTGCTTATTACTGTTTTGTTCATCCTTTCATTCCCCATCTCTGGTGTATCACATATAATTGCTTATTACTGTTATGTCCATCCATTCATTCCCCATCTCTGGTGTATCACATATAATTGCTTATTACTGTTATGTTCATCCTTTCATTCCCCATCTCTGGTGTATCACATATAATTGTTTATTACTGTTATGTCCATCCATTCATTCCCCATCTCTGGTGTATCACATATAATTGCTTATTACTGTTATGTCCATTCCTTCATTCCCCATTTCTGGTGTATTACATATAATTGTTTATTACTGTTATGTCCATCCATTCATTCCCCATCTCTGGTGTATCACATATAATTGCTTATTACTGTTATGTCCATCCATTCATTCCCCATCTCTGGTGTATCACATATAATTGCTTATTACTGTTATGTGCATCCATTCATTCCCCATCTCTGGTGTATCACATATAATTGCTTATTACTGTTATGTCCATCCATTCATTCCCCATCTCTGGTGTATCACATATAATTGCTTATTACTGTTATGTGCATCCATTCATTCCCCATCTCTGGTGTATCACATATAATTGCTTATTACTGTTATGTCCATCCATTCATTCCCCATCTCTGGTGTATCACATATAATTGCTTATTACTGTTATGTCCATCCATTCATTCCCCATCTCTGGTGTATCACATATAATTGCTTATTACTGTTATGTCCATCCATTCATTCCCCATCTCTGGTGTATCACATATAATTGCTTATTACTGTTATGTGCATCCTTTCATTCCCCATCACTGGTGTATCACATATAATTGCTTATTACTGTTATGCGCATCCTTTCATTCCCCATCTCTGGTGTATCACATATAATTGCTTATTACTGTTATGTGCATCCATTCATTCCCCATATCTGGTGTATCACATATAATTGCTTATTACTGTTATGTCCATCCATTCATTCCCCATCTCTGGTGTATCACATATAATTGCTTATTACTGTTATGTGCATCCATTCATTCCCCATCTCTGGTGTATCACATATAATTGCTTATTACTGTTATGTGCATCCATTCATTCCCCATCTCTGGTGTATCACATATAATTGCTTATTACTGTTATGTCTATCCATTCATTCCCCATCTCTGGTGTATCACATATAATTGCTTATTACTGTTATGTGCATCCTTTCATTCCCCATCTCTGGTGTATCACATATAATTGTTTATTACTGTTATGTCCATCCATTCATTCCCCATCTCTGGTGCATCACATATAATTGTTTATTACTGTTATGTCCATCCATTCCTTCCCCATCTCTGGTGTATCACATATAATTGCTTATTACTGTTATGTCCATCCTTTTATTCCCCATCTCTGGTGTATCACATATAATTGCTTATTACTGTTATGTGCATCCATTCATTCCCCATCTCTGGTGTATCACATATAATTGTTTATTACTGTTATGTCCATCCATTCATTCCCCATCTCTGGTGTATCACATATAATTGCTTATTACTGTTATGTCCATCTATTCATTCCCCATCTCTGGTGTATCACATATAATTGCTTATTACTGTTATGTCCATCCATTCATTCCCCATCTCTGGTGTATCACATATAATTGCTTATTACTGTTATGTCCATCCATTCATTCCCCATCTATGGTGTATCACATATAATTGCTTATTATTGTTATGTCCATCCATTCATTCCCCATCTCTGGTGTATCACATATAATTGCTTATTACTGTTATGTCCATCCATTCATTCCCCATCTCTGGTGTATCACATATAATTGCTTATTACTGTTATGTGCATCACTTCCATTCCCCATCTCTGGTGTATCACATATAATTGCTTATTACTGTTATGTTCATCCTTTCATTCCCCATCTCTGGTGTATCACATATAATTGCTTATTACTGTTATGTGCATCCCTTCCATTCCCCATCTCTGGTGTATCACATATAATTGCTTATTACTGTTATGTCCATCCATTCATTCCCCATCTCTGGTGTATCACATATAATTGCTTATTACTGTTATATCCATCCATTCATTCCCCATCTCTGGTGTATCACATATAATTGCTTATTACTGTTATGTCCATCCTTCCATTTCCCATCTCTGGTGTATCACATATAATTGCTTATTACTGTTATGTCCATCCATTCATTCCCCATCTCTGGTGTATCACATATAATTGCTTATTACTGTTATGTCCATCCTTTTATTCCCCATCTCTGGTGTATCACATATAATTGCTTATTACTGTTATGTCCAGTCTGTCCATTCCCCATCTCTGGTGTATCACATATAATTGCTTATTACTGTTATGTCCATCCATTCATTTCCCATCTCTGGTGTATCACATATAATTGCTTATTACTGTTATGTCCATCCTTTTATTCCCCATCTCTGGTGTATCACATATAATTGCTTGTTACTGTTATGTGCATCCCTTCCATTTCCCATCTCTGGTGTATCACATATAATTGCTTATTACTGTTATGTCCAGTCTGTCCATTCCCCATCTCTGGTGTATGACATATAATTGCTTATTACTGTTATATCCATCCTTTTATTCCCCATCTCTGGTGTATCCCATATAATTGCTTATTACTGTTATGTCCATCCTTTTATTCCCCATCTCTGGTATATCACATATAATTGCTTATTACTGTTATGTGCATCCCTTCCATTTCCCATCTCTGGTGTATCACATATAATTGCTTATTACTGTTATATCCATCCTTTTATTCCCCATCTCTGGTGTATCACATATAATTGCTTATTACTGTTATGTCCATCCATTCATTCCCCATCTCTGGTGTATCACATATAATTGCTTATTACTGTTATGTGCATCCCTTCCATTCCCCATCTCTGGTGTATCACATATAATTGCTTTTTACTGTTATGTCCATCCATTCATTCCCCATCTCTGGTGTATCACATATAATTGCTTATTACTGTTATGTCCATCCTTTCATTCCCCATCTCTGGTGTATCACATATAATTGCTTATTACTGTTATGTCCAGTCTGTCCATTCCCCATCTCTGGTGTATCACATATAATTGCTTATTACTGTTATGTCCATCCTTTTATTCCCCATCTCTGGTGTATTACATATAATTGCTTATTACTGTTATGTCCATCCATTCATTCCCCATCTCTGGTGTATCACATATAATTGCTTATTACTGTTATGTGCATCCCTTCCATTCCCCATCTCTGGTGTATCACATATAATTGCTTATTACTGTTATGTCCATCCTTTTATTCCCCATCTCTGGTGTATCACATATAATTGCTTATTACTGTTATGTCCATCCATTCATTCCCCATCTCTGGTGTATCACATATAATTGTTTATTACTGTTATGTCCATCCATTCATTCCCCATCTCTGGTGTATCACATATAATTGCTTATTACTGTTATGTCCATCCATTCATTCCCCATCTCTGGTGTATGACATATAATTGCTTATTACTGTTATGTGCATCCCTTCCATTCCCCATCTCTGGTGTATCACATATAATTGCTTATTACTGTTATGTCCATCCATTCATTCCCCATCTCTGGTGTATCACATATAATTGCTTATTACTGTTATGTCCATCCATTCATTCCCCATCTCTGGTGTATCACATATAATTGCTTATTACTGTTATGTGCATCCCTTCCATTCCCCATCTCTGGTGTATCACATATAATTGCTTATTACTGTTATGTGCATCCATTCATTCCCCATCTGTGGTGTATCACATATAATTGCTTATTACTGTTATGTCCATCCATTCATTCCCCATCTCTGGTGTATCACATATAATTGTTTATTACTGTTATGTTCATCCTTTCATTCCCCATCTCTGGTGTATCACATATAATTGCTTATTACTGTTATGTTCATCCTTTCATTCCCCATCTCTGGTGTATCACATATAATTGCTTATTACTGTTATGTCCATCCATTCATTACCCATCTCTGGTGTATCACATATAATTGCTTATTACTGTTATGTCCATCCATTCATTCCCCATCTCTGGTGTATCACATATAATTGCTTATTACTGTTATGTCCAGTCTGTCCATTTCCCATCTCTGGTGTATCACATATAATTGCTTATTACTGTTATGTCCATCCATTCATTCCCCATCTCTGGTGTATCACATATAATTGCTTATTACTGTTATGTGCATCCCTTTCATTCCCCATCTCTGGTGTATCACATATAATTGCTTATTACTGTTATGTTCATCCTTTCATTCCCCATCTCTGGTGTATCACATATAATTGTTTATTACTGTTATGTCCATCCATTCATTCCCCATCTCTGGTGTATCACATATAATTGCTTATTACTGTTATGTCCATCCTTCCATTTCCCATCTCTGGTGTATCACATATAATTGCTTATTACTGTTATGTGCATCCATTCATTCCCCATCTCTGGTGTATCACATATAATTGCTTATTACTGTTATGTGCATCCATTCATTCCCCATCTCTGGTGTATCACATATAATTGCTTATTACTGTTATGTGCATCCATTCATTCCCCATCTCTGGTGTATCACATATAATTGTTTATTACTGTTATGTCCATCCTTTTATTCCCCATCTCTGGTGTATCACATATAATTGCTTATTACTGTTATGTCCATCCATTCATTCCCCATCTCTGGTGTATCACATATAATTGCTTATTACTGTTATGTCCATCCATTCATTCCCCATCTCTGGTGTATCACATATAATTGCTTATTACTGTTATGTCCATCCATTCATTCCCCATCTCTGGTGTATCACATATAATTGCTTATTACTGTTATGTCCATCCATTCATTCCCCATCTCTGGTGTATCACATATAATTGCTTATTACTGTTATGTTCATCCTTTTATTCCCCATCTCTGGTGTATCACATATAATTGTTTATTACTGTTATGTCCATCCATTCATTCCCCATCTCTGGTGTATCACATATAATTGCTTATTACTGTTATGTCCATCCTTTCATTTCCCATCTCTCGTGTATCACATATAATTGCTTATTACTGTTATATCCATCCTTTCATTCCCCATCTCTGGTGTATCACATATAATTGCTTATTACTGTTATGTCCATCCTTTCATTTCCCATCTCTGGTGTATCACATATAATTGTTTATTACTGTTATGTCCATCCATTCATTCCCCATCTCTGGTGTATCACATATAATTGCTTATTACTGTTATGTTCATCCATTCATTCCCCATCTCTGGTGTATCACATATAATTGCTTATTACTGTTATGTCCATCCATTCATTCCCCATCTCTGGTGTATCACATATAATTGCTTATTACTGTTATGTTCATCCTTTCATTCCCCATCTCTGGTGTATCACATATAATTGCTTATTACTGTTATGTCCATCCATTCATTTCCCATCTCTGGTGTATCACATATAATTGCTTATTACTGTTATGTTCATCCTTTTATTCCCCATCTCTGGTGTATCACATATAATTGCTTATTACTGTTATGTCCAACTTTCATTCCCCATCTCTGGTGTATCACATATAATTGTTTATTACTGTTATGTCCATCCATTCATTCCCCATCTCTGGTGTATCACATATAATTGTTTATTACTGTTATGTCCATCCATTCATTCCCCATCTCTGGTGTATCACATATAATTGTTTATTACTGTTATGTCCATCCATTCATTCCCCATCTCTGGTGTATCACATATAATTGCTTATTACTGTTATGTCCATCCTTTCATTCCCCATCTCTGGTGTATCACATATAATTGCTTATTACTGTTATGTCCATCCTTTTATTCCCCATCTCTGGTGTATCACATATAATTGCTTATTACTGTTATGTGCATCCTTTCATTCCCCATCTCTGGTGTATCACATATAATTGCTTATTACTGTTATGTGCATCCCTTCCATTCCCCATCTCTGGTGTATCACATATAATTGCTTATTACTGTTATGTGCAGTCTTTCAATCTTCATCACGCAATGGTTTGTCTTTGTGGCTTTTCCTGGTTAGGGGTTGCCAAAGCGGAACTCCGGTCTGTTAATGATTGGCAGTAGATTTCTATGGTGCTGAGTTGTCAGCCTGACGCCCAACCTTCAGCGAAGGCACGCCCATTCACGCATGTCTTTCGGATGCCCTCGACCATGGAGAGGACATGCAAATTCCACACAGAAGGCTCTTCAGCCGAGAATCGAACAGGAGAACCTCTTGCTGTGAGGCAACAATGCTACCGCTGTACCACCATGGCAATACCATTACAAACCACTGTTGACACTGAATCTTCTTTGTTTTTTTTCTGAATCTCCCACATCCGTCTTTCTCATTCTTCATTATCTCTTCTGTTACAATGTTTGTTTGCATTCCTTTTATCCTGCTCCCACACACATCAAATGGCTGTCATTTTCGTGAAAGTGTTTCATTAATTTTCAAGTTCTTTATTCTTATTTTAGTGATAACATCTCTACTAAGTAGTGTCTGCTTATAGTAATCCCAATGTTTTTCAAGATTGCTGGTTGTCTTTGTTGTCCTAATGATCTACATTCATAATTCAGTTTACATTTCCCTTCCCATCAATTCATAATCTACATACTTCATTTATACAGTGCTGCTTTGTTTATCATAGATTTTATAATTCTGAGAACACTACTCTCACAGGTAGATGACCATACCACTTGTAAGTTTATTGCATGTTCTATAGAACATAATAGACCCATGAACTCTATTGTTTTGTTCTTGTATCATCAAACTAAGTTAGAGTCTTATATTTTAAATTATTTTAACCTATATTTTCTCAGTGCCCCATCCCAAAAGATGCACTTTTAGCTGGAAATTAACTTTGTATTCTTTTGATATCCACAAGTTACACTATAAGCAATCAATAAAGTTAAATTTGTTAGGCCTGTTCAGTATGTTATAAGGAATTATCATTATTTTGCAGTATGTTTCTGTATTTCAAATACTATCACCTTATCAATTGTCTTTGTCTGTCTTCAACCTATTCAATCACATTCTGCATAAAGGTATATAATGATGAAGGACAGAGGGGGAAAAACAGCCCCCCCCCAAATTATACATTATCAGAATTAAATGATGGTAACTGAAATATGGCTTATGTTTTATGTACCTGTTTCCAGATCTGCATACAACTAAGCTAAGAATAGGTGTGCATATGTTTTTCATATTAAGTAGGCAACATAAAATAACAACAGCATAACAGCTGTTTGGCATATAGTGTACTATTGAAGACATCAGCCAACATCTCTGCTTCAGAATGCTTCTACAGACAAGAAATATTTTTCTGGCAACTGCAGCAATACTAGCTATGTTTGGTTTTATGGAGCACATATTTATCACAGTGGTAAACCTACATGACTTAAAGCATAATAGAGGTCTTCCAACCAGTGACTGGATCATGATGAACATAGCGGTGTGCAATCTATGTACTCAGGCATTATTATATGCATACTTTCTTAATGTGCAACTGTTACATACTCAAGATCATCTTGGTTTGCCTTTTTACTTTGCTCTAGTTATGTTCATCTCTCTTAGTGCATGGCTTCTAACCTGGATCTGTGTATTTTACTATGTGAAGATTGTCAACAACACCAATACATTTCTTTTCAGGGTTAAACAACAAATCACTAATATAATTCCTCATATACTACTTGCAACTTTTTTTGGAACTAGCATCTTCAGTGGCTCTCTAGTGTTTGGAACTTACAGTCTACACTGCAACATGACAACGAATGAAGGATGGTTAAGTTGCTCTAATTTAGTTTATCCATATATTGTCTTTAATGTCATTCTGCCCTTCATCATCATGGCAACCTTCAGCTCCCTCATTGTTATTAGTCTGTATAAACACAGATATAACATGGCAACAAGTCCAGCTGGTTTACCCAATACCCAGGACACAGTTCACATCCGTGTGGCCAAGATGATTTTATCACTTATCTTTATATATGTTCTATTTGTTTGTGCACTTACTTGTACATCCATTCAACTAATTCCACTTACAAGTATTTATTCTTATGTGGTATCATATGTTATCCAGCTGTACCCTCTAATGAGCTCATGCATGCTCATCTATGGAACTGTGAAACTCAGACAGAAATGTGAGAGGATGTTCCACTGTATTTGTATGAAAAGCTAATCCCAGCAATTTCTCTTGCTGTTTATTAATATTTTGAGTTAAAATATCATTTTTGGGTTGTAGGGATTTATCATAAGGCACAGGAATTGTTTATCAAAGCTTGCATATGATTCATGTTGTTTAGTTCAGATAAATATGAATAATACAGTGCATTAGAAATTATGTTTAGGATATTCTCATTTTTGTTTACACCACCTAGTTACCTTTGGTATATACTGTCATCTAATATTTGCTTTGTGTTGATGGTTTGATTCGTGCAGCAGGTATTTGGTACGATTTGCAAACAGCAAAACATTACAGTCCTTAATTTAAATGCCAACAATACAGGAATGATCTTTGTATATGATTTAATGCATTAGTATATCCTACTCTGTCATAAGAAATGTTCACTAGCTGATTTACTATAGGAAATCAAGAAAATGGAAGTTTTAGTAGACCCTATTTAAGTGTCTTTCTTTATGTTAATAATGGTAGCATTAATGTTATTATTATTATTATGAGATTTATACAGAAATGTGATATCTGGCTCTGAGTGGTAGAAAATGTTTTGTGTTTGAGTTACTTCTATTGTGGATAGATCATTGTGTTCATTATTAACATGGCTGCAAAAATAAAGGTTAACTGTTACATCCTCTACTATTGTTGATTCTATAAATGCACATTTTTTGTTATACACATCACTAAGAAATATATTGTGAGATCAAGTTAAAATATATTCTGAATGCCAAATACATAAATCTTTGATCTGCCTTAGTATTAAGGGTTTTAGGCAATCAAAATCTGTTGATTAGGCACCACAAACCTGGCATATTTAAAGACACCCTTCTGCAATGCAAATGTTTAACAAATGGATGGATAGACAGAGAAAAAAATGATAACTATATATAGGGTCTGGTTTGTGAGACATTAGGTGTGTTGCATTGTAGGTCAAGGAATGTGTTTTATGTAGAATAGCAAAGCCATAACCTATCATACCTCTCAAATGGCCAGATTTTTACCTTATATTTTTTATTTCTTCCTCATAAAGAATTGTGGTTTTCTGGCAAATCACCGAGGACTGAAGTCACTAACTAATGACACGCATTTGAATTTCAGACTTTATATTCTTCAGAAAATGCATGCTAACACAAATCCTGTTAGTCTAACCACCTTCTAAGTTTATAAGAGTGATATTGAAAATCTGTCCCTATTTTTGAGCCTTTGTCCCCCTATTATTATTGGCTTTATCCAGATTTCTTGTGGTAAGAAGTCGAGAGCTATGCAACCTATAACCACACTGGATCAATAGGTACTGGCGAATCCAATACCAACACAAAAATCACACCACAAGAACCTTATCACCATCATCGTTCAGTTATTTCCAGCTCTATTTTCGTATTTGTGGTGGAGGACAGCCTTTATCGTACCAAGCAGTGGGAGGTTCTTGTGGTGTGAGCTATGCAACCTACACAGCATGAACTAAGATATTTAATCCTACAACAGAAAATATTTCATGTATTATACAAAAGAGCCCATCATAAACTTCATTTATGTATTTCTTAAATGCACTCTTCATGACAGAGTAATGTTTTTCTATTGATTTCAGTGAGCTCCGTGACGTGAATGAGTTTTGACTGAATAGAGCTTTAGGTTGTTTGTGTAGGCTTTTACAAATTATATTGCCTTATAACTTATTTTAGTATACTTCTGAGGTAACATGTTATTTTATTTATTTATTTTTTTTTTTGTAAAGTTAATTATTTCTGATTTATTCTAGTAATATACTAATGGTTATGTCAAAATTTCTTAGGTTTACAATTTAGTTGTATTTTCAGTCATAGTTTAGAAGTTTAGAAAATAGAAATTAGTTACATAACAAGTAAATGGGGAAAAATAAAGTATGCCACACTGTCACTTATTTTTATATAAAAACACATATAATGGCATTCAAATCTTTATGAACTGATAAAACCACAATATTTAAGAGGCTTGTTATTTTTAGGTTATGTTATGGACTTAATTGCTACTTAAATATTGAAATACATAAGTAAATGTCAACATTCTGATTGTCTCCATGAATGTCACTGTAGAGATGAAAGGATCACCTGTTTTTTTTTTCTTTTTTGTTAATTTTTACATTATGTTCACTGTTTCACAAGTTTTAAATTAAAAGTGTGTGGTTTTAAAGTAATCTGAAGCATACACCATTCTTAGGTCCATGAGGTAGTTAGAAATCGGGTCCATCTTGTCAGTAATGCTGCTTTCTAATTACTCTTTTACAGTCTGTGTTTTGTTTTATATTTTACAACTTTATTTTATTTTATTTTTTTTAAGTGAAGAACTTAGGTAGATTGTGCAGCTTTCCTTGGGCTGTGTGAGAACTGTATGAAATTACTTTCACCTTTAATTGAATGGAAAAGGCAGTCTGTATTTTATCTTTATTTTATTGTACATTTTTCATTGAAACTTAATGTAGTCTTGGATTTGGATTTATAAGGGTTGATTTAGCAGTTGGGGTTGTGTATTTATGCCTATGCTTTGTGTGTGCATTGTGTAAACTTTTATTTTAATTTTTCTGCGAGTTGCCTAAATATGGCAGGTTTGGGGTAATTTTACAAGGACTAACAATGCACCAAAAATGTAAACAAACATTTGATGGTGAAGCAAAAGTGTAAATAACAAGATATATCTAGAAAGTGTACTGGACACATGCTTAATCAAACCCCTTATATAAGGTCTGTCATTACGTTAAATATATAATACATAAAGGTCTAGTGAGTGACACATGAGATCTTGTAATGTAGGTTTAGAGAATTAATTTTCTGATGCATGACAAAGCTATTAGTCATGAACTAAGTGATGTAGTGTTACAGTATATTTTTATATCACATAAACTAGACCCAGTATATTCTATTTAGCTGCTATCTGTGTTTTCTTTGTTGCAAAAGTGTTTTTATTGGCTTTGGTAAGTCATATTAACTTTCTTTTGGGTATTCTTCTTTGTATAGCTTTTTATGAATGGACTGTTCTGTGGGTAGTGTTCAACTGTAGTTTTGACATGCTTTTTATTTCTTTTTATTAGTGTCAGTTCATGTTTTTGATACGTTAGTTGTGTAGTGAGGTTTATATTAACACATTGATTTCAGTGCTCAGTTATATTTTAGTTAAGTTTTATCTTAGCTTAGATAGTTAGAAGAGAGTCATTTTTTCCCAGTAATGCTGTGTTCGGGATAGCTAGTCATGGCTCTATTTTATACTGTGTACCTTTATTTTATGTTTTTTTTTATTTGAAAGATAACAGGTTTCATTTCTTGAGGGTGATTTAGGTAGGCAATGTTATTTTGGAGGACTATATGGGTGCATTTCGCATATGCAATGTATGAATTTTCTTTATTACATTGAAGTGAATTGAAATGTGATCTATATTTTTACTTTTCATTATATTTTTTCATTTCAACAAAGAGCTGACTTGGATTTGGTGGTTCTTTTTGGTGGAATGGGGTATTCTGGGTTGGTATATGTGTTTATATTTTAGGTTTAGTAATTAGTACACAATGGTTGGGATGATGATGCACCAAGAAGGCAGATAAACTTGTGAGAATACTTCAAGAACATTGGTAACCTTTTCATAATGTGCTAAGAGTGCAAATAAAGAAACACACAAAGAAAAAACTTCATAGTGTACAAGACACCGCACTTTATACAGGATCTACTATTGTTTTATACAGTTAATCATGTCTTAGGTTAATTAATGATTCTGCAAAAAAAAAAAAAGCAAAACAAAAAAAATAAAGATAGAAGGATCTACCAAACACTAAATAATATTCACCCAGACTGAACTCATATGTCAGGTAAAGATTGGAATTGTATTCCACAAACAAAGCCAATGCTTCACCAGCATCCCACAGTCAATAAAGTATGAAAATTTTACAAGAAGCAAAGTTTTAATAGAAATTTTAAAATAATTATAAAAACAACAAAATACCATGCACATAACAATCCCTGCTATAGAAAGTGGTGCCTGTTTGTCTTCCAACCTATTTTGACAGACAGAATCACTGAATAAAGTGTGGAAGCTTCTGGAAGCTTCTGTGCTCTGGTCTCGGGCATATATTTTACATTAGAAGTTGTGGGCCTGGATTCAGAAAACTGTACTGCATTGCATAAGTAACTTTGCTTAATGACTGGCATCTCGCAGGGTGGGTGTGATTCAGAAAACACAACTACACAATGCAGCTAGGCAAAATAATGAGGTTGGCCATGTTATATGCTAATGACTGCATAATGAAGCGCCAAATATGTTAATGAGGTAAAACAAGACACTGGAGACATTTAAATTGAGTGTGGTGACTCTGTAGTCACCTTAGATTTGTACTCTACCAAATGACCATGTTCAGAAAGAGTACATCACACAAACATACTTGGTATTGCTGCAATTATTGTAAATGTGCATTTGAAAGAAGCTCTTATTGCAGCCATGGTGTATAACATTGGCCTTAAAGACACAGGGTTATCAGACCACATTTAACACTTCATGTCTTCCATGATAACAGCATAGTGGACCAGTACCATTTGGGGCAGGGACACCATGCAAGAAATCACGGAAATGTGTTGGACTTGTCTGCAGCCCAGTGGATGCTATGGAGTACCTATTTCAGTGGATTTATTTTATTTTATTTGACATTTGTTTACTGGGAAATTCCAACTGGACCATAAAGAACCTATTTTCAGTGGATGCCTGGGAAGAAAAGCTCCATAAGACAAACAATTTATATATGAATAATATCAGACAAATTGATTAGCGTATTAGTACAGACATAAGCATTCACTTAACAGTAACTAGAATATTCAGCATAACAGTAGCACAAATATAACAAGTGGTTACAAACATAAGATAGCTACAGTGTATTTTTATTTAAAGTCTGTAAAAGTCATGGCATTGTGTATTTTGGTAGTCATTAGGAAGATGTAAAGTAGTTGAGATGGACGTTTCAGAAAAAAGGAAGGGAGTGTAGTAGTACAAACAGAGGTGGAGAGAGGTCACATAAGAAGGAATAGTAAGGTGGTTAAGGCAGATAGAGTTAAGAGTAGCAGAGGAGGAAGGTGAAGGTGGATACTAAGGTACGTGAGGCTTTATGTATACTAGCTACAGGGACATTTCAATGACCTACTGGGAAACAGTAGGGGGTGTCTCAGGCATTTACCTCCAAAATACTGCATCACTTCCTCAATGCCATACTTCATCAAGTAGGGGAGCATACCCCACAGGAGACAGCAAACACCGTGCAGGAGTTCTATGATATAGCTCATTTTCCTGAAGTACTGGGGGCTATAGATTGCACCCACATTGAAATAAAGGTGCTGTCTTGGTGAACCAGGAAAGAAGTAAATGAACTGCAAATGATATCAATCCATCAACTGCTTAGTGGTGTGTAATGCACAGGATATCACCTACAATGTGTATGCAGGCGACCCAGGTAGTTTTAATGACTCCCACATATAGCACACTTGTAATCTGTATGAATGGTTTGTAAAGGATGACTTTACCTTAGGGGCATCTTGTGGGTGGGACTGGATATGCTGTAATACCCTGGCTCATGACACCCATTGGAAATCCACTCAACCATATTGACCAGGGTATAACCATGCACTAGCTCAAGCAAGAAATGTTATAGAGTGCATGCTTGAGCTACAAAAGAAAGGCTTTTGCTGTCTGAACACATCCAGTGGTAACCTACAGTATGACCCTTTCACCTGTGCCAACATATTAACTGTGTGTGTTATGTTACATAATGTTATGGTTAGGAAGCAGTTATGGAAAGGTGACTTACTGCAAGTCCAGCAGTTTACAGAACCACAGGCAGCGGTAACTGAGATGGACAAGGTGTAAGAGGAGGAGCCAGTAGCTGGTGATAACTATGTCTGATGGAGTTGGGCACAGTATGCCATGGCACTAGCAAAGAGGCGGCAGATTGCACGCAGCTCTACAACATAAATATGCAAGACTCAAACAGATAAATTACAGTAAAAGTGATACATACAAAAATCCCAGACTGCACTTACCATGCATAGGCTGGCCATGGTGTGCATCAGACATAGACAATCCAAGTAACAATGTACAGAAGGCAGGACAAAGTTAGCATCATTTGCACAGGTAGGCAAGGGAGTACAGGAGTCCATGTGTTTCAAAGGGAAATGTGTGAGTGCTGAGGTATGCTAAAAGAAAAAGTGCATTTTTTGTGTAGCATATAACTGTAATGGGGTGCTAATGTGTAGAAGGGCAGGCTCAATGGATGTGTGTAATGCCTCAGGGGCTGTAGTGGCATGTAAATATGTGTGTGTGTGTGTGTGTGTGTGTGTGTGTGTGTGTGTGTGTGTGTGTGTGTGTGTGTGTGCGTGTGTAGTCCCGGTATGTGGTGAAGCACTTTGGCTTGGCCTACTGTATAGTTCCAGGGCATGCATGACACAGGATTCAGCTTTCCACAAATGCCTCATGAGGAAAGGCTTTGCTATGAGTTGCACTGACTGTACCCCAACACAAGTTAAATTGTGGTGTGATGCACATCTGTGACTGATGTATGACCTTATCACTGTGGAGGGGTGCAGCATTCTCTCAGCTTTATGACTACCAGGTCCAGTATGTTTACACCCCTATTGGGTGTATAGACTGTCTGGTCTAAGGTGCTTGTGTTCACAAAGTCCAGGAATCTCTGGGCCTGCAGGTTTGGGGTCATGTATGATTCTTACTTTATAGTGAGTTAAAGTCACCCATGAATGTATTTATTTTATTTCTTTATTTGTTTTTGTTTACCGGGAAAGTCAGACTGGGTAATACCCATTTCCAGCAGAGGCCCAGGAGAAAAGCTTAATTTGCTTACATTGTATTATACTATGTTCCAGTCAAACACAGAGTAGTTATATTTCTATTTACATTTATACACAAACAGTAGTTACATTTATACATTTTAAGATTTTACAGAGGTGAAAGTTATTAAAGAGAAAGCACATGTGCAACTTAGTGGATTGTAAAGGCGACGGTTATGTATAAAAATTGTTGTGTCATTTCAGTAAGAGGTTAAAAATATTACATTTAAGGAGAGTATTTGGAGAGTATCATACAGTGAACAGAACAAAGTTTTAACCTTGTGATGAGCATGTACAAGGACCAGGATTCGTTAAGATGTTGTTTAAGAAGTGGTTTAAAACTACTGAGTTTGTTGGAGAATTTTATTTGCGTGGAGATACTATTCCAGAGTTTAGCAGTGCATTGGGAATTGGACGGCCATGGTGGTGCAGTGGTTAGCGTTGCTGCCTCACAGCAAGAAGTTCTCCAGTTTGATCCTCAGCTAGGGTGCCTTCTGTGCAGAGTCTGCATGTCCTCCCTGTGGTTGTGTGGGTTTCCTCCGGGTACTCCGGTTTCCTCCCAAATACATGCTGTAGGTGGATTGGACACTCTAAATTGGCCCTAGGTGTGAGTGTGTGCATGTGTGTGCCTTCTGTGGAAGGTTGGGTGCTGGGCTGGCAACTCAACATTATAAAACTCCACTGCCAATCATGAGCAGACAGGTGATCTGCTGTGGCGACCCCTAACCGGGAAAAGCCAGAAGACGGAGCAGTGCATTGGGAATAGAGTGAGTCTCCTGCAACATTATTTTACTTATTTTTAAGTGATAAGAATGTGTTACTTGAACAGAAGTACCTTGCTGAACAGTAGGGCAGCAATAAGTGCTGTAGTGCGGGGCATTTTTCTGGATGATGAATTGTGTTTGCATGCCGTAATTAGTTGTGAAGATGTTAGTTGTGCAGTTCAAGCCAGTTTAATTGCTTTAAGCTAAGAAAATGGTGGGTCCTATGAGGGAGACTGGTGGCAAATTTAGCTATTTTATGGTAGCAGGAGGTGAGTGTCCTTCTCTGAGTATTGTTTAAGTTTGCTAGGATTGGAGCAGCATATAAGAGAGTCGACAGTAAGAAAGTGGGGGCTAGAGTTTTTCTTGCAATAGCTGTAAGGAATCCATTGATCCTATAAAGGAAGCCTAGTTTCTGGTGTGTATTTAATGGTGTGCATTATATGGTGGTCACATACCTCCCAACTGTCCTGAATTACTCAGTTTTTACTGAGTTTTGGGGTCCAAATACTGGGGTGCCATGATTCCTGAGTGGCACCCCTTCATTTCTGATTTTTTTTTTTTTTTTTTTTTTTTCACTTTATTTTTCATGATTTAGCTGATGTCATCATGTGTGCAATGATGTCAGCTTGTCAGGTCTACCAGTCTGTCAGAATTGAGTTTGCAGCGCATGTATTTCTGGGTTTCTGGCTGGTTCAAATGCTTTGCGAGTGGGAACGAACCAGCCAGAAAGGAAGGCTTGCTCGGCAAGGATTTTATTTTACTTAAAAGGGATTGGCTGTTGCTCGAACGGACTTTATTTAGAGAGTATGCTTGGCAAGGATTTATTTAGAAGGGCTTGGCTGTTAGAAGGCATGAATGGACTTTATTTAGAGGGTACTGAAGACTTGAACGGATTTGCTCGTTCTGGCTGGTGGCACGGAGGTAAGCTGAAATGTTAGTATGTTCAGAATGTGTGTGTGTGTGTGTGTGTGTGTGTGTGTGTGTGTGTGTGTGTGTGTGTGTGTGTGTGTGTGTGTGTGTGTGTGTTTGTGCATGTGTGTGTCTGTTGTAATAGTGGAAGGTAAGCATGGCAGTGAGGGGTAGTCGACATGTGTGGAAAGTGCTGCATTTCTTTTGCACACCAGTTTGTATCAGGGATCGGCCTGTTCATTCTGCAGGAGGAACATGGATAACCAACATCAGATTGGATGCCAGAAAGCAGTAACATCTGTTGCCTTCTCACTACCAGTAGAGCCTTCAGCCTCCTTACTGTGGAAAGGTTCAGCCCAGAAATTATGTTAGTAGGCTTCTCCAAAAACATTCTGTAAGGATCTTTATTAAGTCTAATTCTATCTGTTCGCAACTAAGGCGTTGGATGGTCCCCCTGCAGTACAGGTGTCAATTGCAATGCCTGCACAGCTTCAGGTTTCTGATTTCAATTTTCAGTGGATTATATGCATGGTTTTTCTTTAGTCTGTTACCTGAAATAATTAAGTTAAGGAGCCATTTGCATTCAAACATACGTATTTATCTTTGGTGAGATGTAAAATGGCCACAATGCTTTTTAGGTGCTTGATAGTCCTTTCACTTCTAATGGAATAGGTCTTTTATACTAGCATCAGTTTTCATGGCATATTATTTTTAACCAAAACATGCATCTTGGGTAAAGGGGGCTCTACCAACCTAAGCTGTCATCACCCTAACTTTTTTTTTTTTTTTTCACCATTGGCGGATGCTTTTATTTTAGATTTGAGGTTGAAACCACTTTAGTTAGCATTATGTAGTCTTAAGTTGGACTTCAAGCCCCAAGCAAGTAGAATATGAAAGGTTTGATTCCACAGGTTATCAATACTATAATCTGCATGCTTCGCCATTTGTAAACATGCATTTAATTCTCAACCTTAGAATGATTTCAACACTAGTGGGGATTTGGTAGGAGGCAGGCAGTAGCAAGTGCAGAAACAGTGGCACATACTTACTCTTTTTTTTTTTGTAAATGACAGTGTTAAGTGCTCTGTGCCCATTATAACATTCCACTTGACAGCACCTGTAAGCAGTCAGACATTCCAGCATCAGTTTGGTACCCTAGCAGGCAGTATGGGGGGGCACAGCTGTGCATGAATACATTTGTCATCGGCTCCAAAATTCATTAATGAAAATCCATCAGCTACCAACTTGACAAATGTATTCATAATCTTAAGTGCACAGATTAAGAAGTATAGGGTGAAAAAGGTTTCTCCGTACCCACAGAGAGAGAGAGAGAGAGAGTGTCAGACAGACAGATTTTGAGACAGGGGAATTGTCTCCTGTAAAAATAGTTTTGCCCTCATTGCAATACACCTGGTGGCTAGAGGTACTCAGGCTCAAACCCTGTACCTTGGGAACAGGGTAAAAAGAGCCTAAAGCCACTTCCACTTCTAAATTTGTCCCTCATATTTTTCATCTCACACAGTTCTTCATAAAATATGTGGTTTTTCAGGATTTAATTCATTTAAATAATGACAGGCATTTGAATTTCAGACTTCATATTCTTCAGAAAATAAATGGCAACACAAAACCTTTTATTCTAGCAATTGTCCCTATTTTGGGGCTGTATTCCCCCATTATTGGCCTTGTCCAGGTTTTTTTGTACAAGGAGGTTGAGAGCTATGCTGAGAAGTGAGAACTGAATGCACTAAATGATAGCCATTTAAGTTTCAGTATTGTTCATGAAACTTCTGATATGCCATAGTGGTATGTTGCTTTGACTGTAATGCATAGGATCCTGGTAGGATCATAGGGCTTTGTGACCATTGTGAAGCATTCTGTGTAGGTAAATCAGAAAGAAAGTTAAAAAACAGAATCTATGAGCATAACTATGAAATTAGAACAAAATGTACCAAGAATGCTCTTTACAGACACACAATAAGCTGTCAAGAAGGTAAATTCAAAATCTTTGTATTGGAAGTAATTCCAAAGGACATAAGAGGAGGTCCATGGGAGACTTCCATTGAATACAAAGAACTACTGTGGCAACTATCCCTGGAAGCTACTAGATTTCCAGGTCTGAATGATGCAGTCTCTCTAGCTCCAGTTTTAAAGTTAAGGGCTGCAAAGCTCTAGTGACTCTGGAAAAATGTATCCCTTTCTGTACATTAACTTTAAAAAATGTAATACTTCCTACCTTAGGACAAAACTAAGGACTACAACATCAAAAGTGTATGTGCAATAATTTATTCTGGTTCAAAAAGAGAAAAAAGAAAATGTATGTCTTTTACTATATTACTGTTTGAACCATTTATCTAAAAAGGACTTGTATAGGATTTTAATTCTTTCTTTGGACACAAGACAGTGCTATTGTATGGAAGAAAACTTTGTTTAATAAGGTTTTTAACATGTATAAAACTAAACCTTATTTGTATTTATATTTATATATTTATATCTATTAGAGTTTAGAGAAGGTATTGTGGATATTTTGATATTTATATATTTATGTATGTATGTATGTGTTTAGAACTGTTTTAAAGGACTGTTTTAAAGGAATTTTAAAAAAAGTTTTATAGGGCTGAACATCTATTAAGTACATGTGACCACATTAAGAATATACACCAATTGGATAGCAGTATTAATTAAGTGGAGGGTATTTTAGGGGAAGAATTGTAAAAGGTATGCATTTATGTTTCATCTGAGGAAGTCATTAGAGGATGAAAATGCATCTGTAGTGACAATAACGTTTATGGTTTTATTCTGAAGAAAGTGTGTTTCAATAAAGCTTGTTCGTGTGGAAAATACCACTGGAGTCATGCCTTGGTGGAATTGCTCTATTTTTCTTTTGGTTTTGGCTGCTTTCATTGAGCAATTTACTTTCCTGTTCATTTTGGCTGTTGGAGTCCTGGGTTTGAGACTTGCCATTGAAATGCATGGTGGTATCACATTTTCTTCTAGCAACTTTCCAAAATTATAGAAGCAATGTTTAAAATGTTCTCCTGGTTTTTGGCCTTTTGTACCCCCCCCCCAAAAAAAAAAAAATGAAATTGAAAAAAAGTGCAAGAAGCTGTGCAAGATGCCTATGGCTTACACTACTGTCATTCTATTTATAGTGTGGGTGTGGATACACTGGAAGTAGACTTTTATGATAAAATGTTCTGAACTGGGCAGTTTTGTCATTATCGGTTCATACATTTTGTTTCATTGTCTACAGCCTACTGGAAAAATGTTCAAACAATAAATGTAAAATGCTCTCTGTCTAACAAGCATGCTGTTTTATACAAGGAATATAATTTAATAAAGTCAGGAAGGTGTATCAAAGAAAACGTATGTTTCTTGTTTTGTGTGCAAGGGGCCAATGATTTGAAAACAGCCCAAAGGTAATCTTTATCCACCAATGGCCAAATGCATTTTATTTGAATGTGGTGTGGGTTTCAATGCTGTTTCAATGAATGTGAGTTTCAAGGGCAAAGATGTTTTAATGCCAAGTCTATTTTCGTTGTGAGACGGTGTTGTGAGACGGTGTTATTTTGTTTAGCAGATGTCTATTGGTGTTTGTGCATTGGGCTGCAAAATGTAAAAATAAAATCTAAATAATCTTTGTATTAGTAAAGCAGTATGCACACATTAGTGTTTATGGTAAATGGGCAAAATAGCCAGGTAATGGGACATTGGCATGGCTGCAGGGGGACTCTGGTGCCATATTTTGGTTGTCTGTTCTTCAGTTTGCATTTGAAAGTTGGTATCCCACAATCCCATTGGAGTGGGCGAGGTTACATAATTATGTATGCAAATTGTATGTTAATCAGCATACAGATTTGTACCTATTTTTCATGGGCCTTGTCCAGAGTTTTGATGTTTTCAGTTTGAGAGGTATGGCTATTACCTCCTCATTTACACATCAACCAGTATCTATAGCCTATATAAAAAAAAGTCTTAAGCAAAAAAAAAATCTGCTCTGCCTTTGCAGATAATCTACCCGGTGAGTTCCTTAAAACGACAGCAAGTAACATATGTTATCCCATATCAATACTTATAAATAGATCCATACAGGAAAACTATGCCCCCCAAACCAGGGAAAAATCACATATCTTTCCCCTACATAAAAGCAGTACTTCTACAGGCATCAGTAATTTCAG
This sequence comes from Protopterus annectens, assembly GCF_019279795.1. Classification (NCBI taxonomy): domain Eukaryota; kingdom Metazoa; phylum Chordata; order Ceratodontiformes; family Protopteridae; genus Protopterus; species Protopterus annectens. The sequence continues at coordinate 378,378,620 of NC_056726.1, forward strand.
ACTAATAGCTATCCTATCCCCTTCTCTAAAATCTTAGAAAATGTATCCACAGTTATGCTGTGGGACATAGGCTGAGATTATGAATATTGTCTTATCATTAGGCTGGAGTCTGATTGCCATGAGTCTGTCACTAATTCTGATGACGTCCCTTATCGCCTTCTGATGCCTCTTCCTCACCACAATTCTCACACCATTTCTAGCCTGTCTTCCTTGAAGTAGAATCTGGAATCCAAGCTAAGTGGCTTTGCTGCACCCTTCCTTCTTATCTCTTGGACACATAGGATTTTCAGCCTACTCCATACCATCATGTTACCCACTTCCAGGCTCTGTCCTGTCAGTGAGCATACATTGAGCATAGCAATTCTTAGTTCATGTTTGGTAGGTTGACTGGTTTTACATCCACCTGTAACTCAGCAGTAACCCTGGGCAACTTGTTCCGGCCAGCCAGTACCTTATTGACCCCCCCCTCCCACTGTTAGCATGGCTTAGGTCAGGTTCTCAACCCACTTATCACCAGCAAATACTCATGTCCATTTGCTGACATTAGTCAACACAACTGAATCACCTAGAGTCATATTTTACACCATTGAATAATAAAGAAAGCATACCTCCTAACGCTCAAGTACAGCTATCAGTAACAAGTAAAAACAGTATTCAAAATGAAACGCTGTACAACAATGGCCAATGAAGTAAAGTTCTCTTGGAGAATAGGTAGTATGGTTAAATTATATAAAACTTTTAAAAGTGCAACATATATAACAAAAAACTTGCATAAATTTCCAGTGCTTCAATTAAATGCACTTACAAGATATACAGTCCATCTGTATGTATGTGATGTTATTCAAGCCTTTCCTTATTCCACTATATACATTCTCTATCACCTTATAAGGGAAAGAATGACATTTCTTTCAGCATGCATTGTTAAAGAAATGTCGGTCATTCTTTCACTTATAAGGTGATAGAGAATGTATATAGTGGAATAAGGAAAGGTGACATTGAAAATATTACTGAATGCAGGGAGAGTAAGTGGATTGTGAACCTCCGTGCTGATATTGAGCCAGGCTTGAATAACATCATTCCACTGAAACCTATACTAAAAGCTAGAAGACCAACTATTAGCTAACATAGAGGTGTGTCTGACTTAATAATTCATGATTGGTCACACCCCTCAAAAGCAAAAGGTATAGGAAATGGAACACCCCCAGCTGAGAGGAAAGAGGATTGGTGCATTTAAACAGCTGATTGACAGTGTGATGATTGATTGATTGTCCCAACAGTAAAGGAAGTAAGCACTATAAAAAGAAACTTCCAGTCCCAATCTGTACGATCTGAAGAAGATACCGAAAGCGCTTATCGTTTGGAATACAGAGGGACTGTTTTATTCTACATCAAGATTTTAACCTGACATGAAGATTTTAACTTTTTCTACAATAAAAGGATTTTAACTGCCATTAAAGCTAGAAGCTCTTATTTGATCTGTTAGACTGGTTAAGCTGTTATCACAGTTCATCACAGTCACATAGCAGCTACTACATCTTCACTGTGAATACTTTGTATATCAGACTAAAACGACTGGCTACTTTGGAGCCATCATAAGACTGGATACTTTGGAGCCATCATTTCGCTATAGTATAACTGCAATCACAGCATGAATATCTTGTAAGCGCATTTAATTGAAGTACTGGAAATTTATGCAAGTTTTTTGTTATATATTTTGCACCTTTAAAAGTTTTATATCATTTAACCACACTGCCTATTCTCCAAGAGAACTTTACTTCATTGGCCATTGTTGTACAGCGTTTCATTTTGAATACTATTTTACACCATTGAGTGGCTAGACCTACCATAACATGCAGTCTGTGATTGGTGTTCTCCTAACTTGAGGATACTGCGCACCATAATAGGTGCTCCTATAAGGCACCATGTAAAGTCTATGCTGCGGCCCACAGCTCCACACCAACATTATTTGGTGAGTCTGAGATGGAAACACTCAGCATGTTTTTCAGGGATGGAAGGAACCCCACAGAGACACAGGGAAGACATGCAAACTACAAACAGGCATTGGCAAGCGATCAGGATCAAACCCTATACCTTGTGAATCAGAGGCAAAGATCTTAACCATTATGCCAACTGTTCAGATATAAGATACAAACTCTCCAAGAAGATGGGAACAAATATTTCTAAGTTTCTTGTCCTTTAACTTGCATCATAACAAAAGTTTAGAATTAGACAAATGGAGTTAATGGGAAAGTAGTAATTAATGTGAGGACACATGAGTCCAACAGGTTACATTCCACATTTGTAAACTGGAGTGTAAGAGTTAGGTGCTGTACCCGAAACTAGTAAGAAAGCACCAAGAATGTTTAATTTATACAATGTCTGTAGGGGAATACTGTAACTGCCTGTGTTAAATAGAATGCAGTAATGGTATACTGTTGAGTAAGTAAGCCTAGACAATAACAAGTAGTATGTCCTTTACCAGAAATATGCAAACTTAAAGGTAAAGCAGTCATCACCTTGCTGGATCCTATATGTTACAGTGTTTGGTGCAACTAAACCAGAAACTGTAAATAATTATTCCAACTTAATGGCAGAGCAGCATTCATATTGTGCATAGCCAATGGGACAGGAGACAGAGATGTCACAGCAGTCAAAAAAAGCCTTGCTTAATAGATGAAAATCTGTTAGCCTTCCACTGTTATTATAATGCTGGTGTCTGGTACATGAAATGAATGTTCAGGAACCCAAGTTAACAGGACTTACAGGTAAGTCATATAACGTGGCAATGCATTGATCTGATTTAAGAAGCATCAATGAGAAGGTGCCATATCTCTCAACTGTCCAGCTTTTCACAGAATGTCCAGACTTTTTACTTATGTTTTTTGGTCTGTTCCTCTTAAAATTTGTGGTTTTGTGGCAAATCAGTGAGGTCTGAAGTCACTAAAGAATAACACACATTTGTGTTTCAGACTTTATATTATTCAGAAAATGCATGCTCACACAAAACCCTGTTATTCTAGAAAAGTCTCTAAGAGCAATATTTAAAATACGTCCCTATATTTGAGCCTTTGTCCTTTTAGGATCTGTCCACATTTCTTGCACTAAGTGGTTGAGAGGCATGAGAGATGCTGTAAAATGTATGATCCATGTATCAATTACTGTATACATACTAGATAAGCGATGACGAAGCTTGTGCCTGTAGCCATTAACTGAATGCCGAACTTTCCAGTAGTTTGCTTGGACTTTGACATATGGTACTTACACATCACAGACTGTATTTTAGGACTAGATCAGTATGTCAAAGTTATTTCTTTATTTCTAATGTGGATGTTGTAGCTAGGCACATGGGTTAATTATATTAAAAATTAAAAGAGGCAGGGTAAACGTTTGCAAAATGTAGTGTGATGTGATATATGTGACTAAGACTATCGACAGTATTGCATAAATTCATATATATATCAGAATAAAGATCATGGTTCATGTTAGAAATGTAAATATGAAAAAACTTTTAGGTTAGGTCTCAGAGAAGTGATTAGCTCTTATTGTGCTTATATTCTTTGTTGAAGAGTGTAATACCAGCATGAGTCATCACAGACTTTTGAGTGATGATACTGTTATACTATCAATACAGCAACAGGTCGCACACTCTCCTTTGTGAAAAAGACTGTGGGTTCAATTCCTGCAATAGATAGATGAACTGCTCCAACTGCAGAACTGCATATGGGGGTTGCTACACTCCTGAGTTTGTTGTCTTTTGCATGAAACATTAAACTGAGGCCCCATCTTCTTCAGTTGGTAATATCTCGGGTAGATACAAAAGATCTCACATCATTTATCAAAGATCCAGTGCCCTGGTCAAATTTCCCCTAATAGCATAACTGTCACATTGGATTTCTCCTGAAAAGAGGCCACTAGCCTAGTTGGAATAACATGGTCAACAAAAGAAAAATAAATAAATGCAAATATTTTATAACTGTTATTTAAAATGCCTAAGTAACTATAAAAACAATAACAGAGAAGCAAGAAAGTTTCTTTATGATTTTCTGGCATATATATTAAAGAGGTAACAACACTGACAGTCCACAAACTTCAGGTTTTAGTAGGGAGTACAGTGAGCCTCTTGGTTTGAACCTAAGTGAGGAGGTGTAATAAAACAATACCTTTACCCTCCAGTCCTCTAATATCTCTCTCTGCCACCACTTGAAAGCCATCTTTGTTTCCTGAATGTGTAAGCTCTGTACAAGCAGATTTAGCTGTACTGCTTAGAATGTCATCGGAGGTAAATGAATCTGTGATTTGGATAAAGTTGCATGTTGCTCTGCTAATGTATCAGTGCTGGATCATGTGAATGCACAGCAAATCATGTAGCCCTTTATGGTAACTGCAAATAAGCTGGAGAAATGTGTAGCAGAATCACATAGCAAAAATTAATTTGTTAAAATTGTGACATGACATCATTATTCTAATTTATAGCTATTAACATTTAGTTCAGCATGGCTACCTCTTTCTCTCTGTCACCATCATCATCTCATTGCTCGTTTCTTGAGCTTTCCCTGATAAGGGATACATTAGAGACAATTATATGACATTAGTGTGTGTGTGTGTGTGTGTGTGTGTGTGTGTGTGTGTGTGTGTGTGTGTGTGTGTAACGGGGGTTATGATTTAAATAATTAAGACTTGCTTCAATGAACTAAGATGAGATAAACTTGATTTATCACCCAAACACGCAGGGATATTTTCCTCTTAGATCCTTGAAGTAACACAACTGACCATGGTGCTGAAAAAATTTATGATCATACCTCTCAACCTCTTAGTGCAAGAAATATGGACAAAGCCTGACATAATGGAACAACAAAGGTCAGAAAACAGGGACACATTTTAAATATTGCTCTTATAAACTTAGAAAGTTGCTAGAATAACAGGATTTGTGTTAGCATGCATTTTCTGAAGGATACAAAGTCTGAAACTCAAATGCATGTCATTATTTAGTTACTTTAATCCTTGAATCATCCCAGTAATTTGTCAAAAAAACACATTTTTTTATGAGGAACAGACCAAAAATATAAGGCAAACATCTGGACATTCTGTGAAAATCCGTATTGTTGAGAGGTATGCTTATAATATGTTGTCAAACTTTCAGTGACTGCCATTTCATTGGCTCGGGTTTGTATGAATGGGTCTCTGTGAAATGAGACTTGCTTACACAGTAAAGTTCCATTTCAATTTCAAGGCATAAGCCAACCTGCAGGGGTGTGTGGGAGACAAAATTCTAGATTGAAATACTGCATCACTTCTATTGCTTTCATTCAGTACCATATATGATCAATGATTGGGGCTTACCATGGAGTCACATGATATGTCAGTCCAGTCCAATGGGACAAACTGCTGTAACCCAGTGCAAGACCTGCTTCTGTCTTCTAAAAATAAGGTGTCTAATAATTTCATAGGGGTATACTAGGCTAATGACCACTGAGGCCTTTAGAAGCCTAGTCATGCATCCCAAATTTATCCTGCAAGTTTTGTGAGCCTTAGAGGTTGTTTTAAGGGGTATATGTAAGCTAAGGTATGATGTACAGACTGCCTCTGTCCTATAGGTGCTAGGCCGGGGTGATTTTCTGATTTTCCATTCACTGATACATGTCACGCTGGAATAGGGTTGGGAAGAGCTCTGCTTCACATGGATGGAATGCCTGTCCCAGAGAAGGGGAATTCTCTGAGACACATACCTGTCCCTCCAATATGCCTTATTTATGTCAAAAACAAGCTTCAGGTCCTTAGATCAAGTAGTTCTGATGCTACTGGTTTTGCAAAAGGTCCATCAGAGTGGGATCTGTGGATGCCTTTAATACCACACACAGATCGCCTCTAAACAGTCTGTAGGAAACTGAGTAGAGAGTGTAGACTTTGAGGTGATTGGCATAGGACATTTTGTTTACAACCTGTATTCTTTTTGTGAGGAACCTCTGTGGAGATTCCAGTTGCTGCATATACCTGGTCAGGCATATACCAAAGGGTAAGTTCTACTCAATGATGGCTTTGATGAGGAATGAATACAGAGGAACACTCACCTCCTTGGAGGTAGATGCCATGCCCTTGCTTTTAAGTTGTGCATCATACAGTAATTTCCTTACTACCTCAGACACATGTTGGTCAAAGGCCAGGTTACTATCCACATACCTACCAAATCCCTGACTAGTGGGTCCACTCTTAGGGGTGAGCTATAAGTGAGATAGGGTTCTATGGTGGCTAACTTCCTAAAGGGTACTTTGATGCATTTCTTGGCACTGAGTTTTAAAATATGACTTTGTCACCAGTCATTTGCCTGTGTTAGTCCTTCCTGTAGGATCTTACTGTCTTTTGGGGATTTATGATTGCTCCAAGTTTGCAGCCATATGTTCATAGGTTCATAGGTTGGTACTAGGCTATCAGCCCTAGGGCCTATACAAGCCTAGCCATAACAATTCCTTGGCTATTTCTTCCCACACTATTTACTTCCCTGCACCCCTGTCTAGCAGGGCGACTGATGTGATCCCCGGGGTGAATTTCCTTTCTCCCATCCAATCGTCAAGGTTCTTTTTGAAGAGGGCCAAAGAGGCACTCTGCTTGACATGTATAGGCAATCTATTCCAGAGTGTGGGGAGTCTTTGGGTCAGGAACCTATCCTTCCAGCATGTTTTGTTTATTGTGATGACAAGGTTTAGATCCCTGGAGCGTGTGGCTCTGAGGGATTGGGATTTCTTTTGCAAACTTGGTCAGCCAGATGCCAGAAATGAGCAAGCCCAGCACAGAGACCTGAGGGACACTACTAATGACTGCCTTCTTTGTGGAGGTAGTCTCCTCTATCCTAACTTCCTGTCTTACCCGTGTGTAACATATGGGTTAATGCCTAATTCCACGAGTTTGTTTACAATGTCCAAGTGGGGTATAATAAAATATTAAGTCTGACGTTTATGATTTTACCAATGCCACAATCAACTACGTTCCCTCAAAAATATAACAACCACTCTTAGTTTCAAGAGAATGTGTCTGCACCATTCCCCATTCCCCATGTTATCACAAATTATGCTCTGCCTCCTTAGCTGCCATGTCTGATATGAGTTGCTTCTATGTTAAATTCCTCCATACACTGGCATTCATTTTGCTCAAGGTCTTTCTTCAGTTTTACATTTTTTCACCTTCATTTCTGTGACATTAAGTCTACTGGGCAATATTTGCTTGTTTTAAACTCAATATTTGTCAGTTAGCTCAGAGGAATAAAGCTCTGAGCTGCTAATGAGCTGCATCCAGCATCCCGTGATACAGGATTTGATTTATTCCACCTTCGTTTGCCTACTGTGTGAGCAGGTCATGCTGCATCCATCATCCCGTGATACAGGATTTGATTTATTCCACCTTCGTTTGCCTACTGTGTGAGCAGGTCATGCTGCATCCATCATCCCGTGATACAGGATTTGATTTATTCCACCTTCGTTTGCCTACTGTGTGAGCAGGTCATGCTGCATCCAGCATCCCGTGATACAGGATTTGATTTATTCCACCTTTGTTTGCCTACTGTGTGAGCAGGTCATGCTGCATCCAGTATCCCGTGATACAGGATTTGATTTATTCCACCTTTGTTTGCCTACTGTGTGAGCAGGTCATGCTGCATCCATCATCCCGTGATACAGGATTTGATTTATTCCACCTTTGTTTGCCTACTGTGTGAGCAGGTCATGCTGCATCCAGTATCCCGTGATACAGGATTTGATTTATCCCACCTTTGTTTGCCTACTGTGTGAGCAGGTCATGCTGCATCCAACATCCCGTGATACAGGATTTGATTTATTCCACCTTCGTTTGCCTACTGTGTGAGCAGGTCATGTAACCAGATAGTGCTCCTGTCCTGTGCCACACCAGAAAACTTGTATCCAGTGAGGTTATCCATTTAATAACTTTAAAAAATTAAACAAAACAAGCTGTCCTTCATTGCTGCTTGCCTTTAATGGCCTACAGACCTTTATTCCTTTTTAGTTTCGCATCTCTTTCCCCTCATCTTGATCAGGCATATAGTTATCTGTTCATTGCTTCTTCCTTATCCAAACAATATTTAATTTTAAGGACATACTCTCACACATTGACCTCCCTTTGTACTTGTAAAATTATCGCATATTCTACACATTAACACAATGCAGCTAGGATTCTCTACCATTTAATGCCATTTTAAATGGGAGTCTTGCATTTTTAAATTCCATGCATGTGTTTACTCAGTATCTCCTCTCAAAAGATTCACATTTAAATGGTGATGAGACCGGTGTACTTTTAATGTGTACATGTTACATTATTAACAATGAATACGAATACAAATTAAATTACAAAGATTTTTACATTTGTAAAAATGAAGAAACTCCCAATATTGTCACTGCTTTTCTGTGTTTCACATACTGTCAACTTATCAACTGCCAATTGTATCTCGTCAGTATTAAATCACATTCTGCCTAAACATCCAGATTGGTAAAAAGCAGGGAAAAATCTAGAATAGCAAGAATATAGTGAAGTATTGTCATATGGCATATGACATCTGAAAGGAACCCTCCATTTTATGTTTGCATTATCAGATTTGCATGCTATGACTCTAAACACAGGTGTGCATTTATTTTCTATGTTAACTAGGCAGACTATAATATTACAACATAGCAGTCAACTGGCACATAGAATATTGTTTGAGACAGCAAGCAACATCTCTGCACTGGAATGATTCCACGAATAAGAGACATCTTTCTTGCCAATTTAGCAGTATTAGCTGCACTTGGTCTTCCAGAACATGTGTTTATCATAGCCGTAAACATGCATGACTTGAAGCAGAATGGAAGCCTTCCACCCACTGACTGGATGGTGATGTGTATAGCAGTGCGCAATCTTTTTAATCAGATATTAATGCACATAGATTTCCTGAATGAGTTGCTAAAGAATGAAGACTATCTTGGCTTTCATTTTGTTAATGGAAATTAATTATTTTACTTTGCTGAACACTTATTCATTGCTCTTAGTGCATGGCTCCTGACATGGATTTGTGCATTTTACTTTGGGAAGATTGTCAACGTTACTCACAAATTTCTATTTAGGCTTAAACAGCAGAGTGCTAATGTATTTCTTTATATACTAGTTGGAACCTTTTTTGGAACTGGCATCTTCAGTGGCTTTCTAGTCTTTGGAAATTATACCCCAAACTTCAACATGACAATGAAAGAAGGATGGCTAGATTTCTTTCCTTTATTTTATCTATTTATAGCCTTTAATGTTGTTCTGCCCTTCATCACCATGGCAGAGTTCAGCTCCCTCATTATTATTAGTCTGTATAAACATAGATATAACATGGCAGCAAGTCCAGCTGGTTTATCGAATACCCAAGACACAGTTCACATCCGTGTGGCCAAGATGATTGCATCTCTTATAGGTTCATAGGTACATAGGTAGGTACTAGGCTATTGGCCCTGGGGCCTATACAAGCCCAGCCAAAAAGGTACCCTGGCTTTTGCCACCCAAAAAAATTATTTTCCTGTGCCACTGTCGAGCAGAGCCACAGAGGTGATCCCAGTGGTGAATTTCCTATTTCCCATCCAGTCATCAAGATTTTTCTTGAAGAGTGCTAATGAGGAGCTTTGTTTGATATAGATAGGTAGTTTATTCCAGAGTATGGGAAGTCTCTGGGACAGGAATCTATCCCTCCGGCATGTTCTGTTTAATGTGGTGACAAGGTTTAGATCCCTAGAGCGTGTAGCTCGGAGGGATTGGGATTTCTTTAAGTGGAGCATGTCCAACAGCTCTCAGTTTGACATAGCTTTGTATGTAAAGCTGGAGTTTTTTGAGACAGTCTACGTAGGGCATCTGTTTAAGGCCGGTAATCTTTTTTGTGAGGTATTTCTGCGGACTTTCCAGTTGTTGTAGATGTCTTGTGAGGTACATACCAAAAGGGGCATTGTACTCTATAATGGGTCTAATGAGTGATGAGTAGAGGGGAACAATGACCTCTTTTTTTCTGGATGAGAAACCTTTTGTGATGAGGTGTGCCACGTAGAAGGATTTCCTGACTACTGTGGCAATGTGATTATCAAAGGAGAGACTACTGTCCACCTGTGTCCCAAGGTCTCTTATCACACTTTCGGTGTTAAGTATACTACCACCTATGTTGTAGTTCATGGGTACAGAGTTTTTACCAAAGGGGATGACAATGCACTTTTTGGCATTGAGCTTGAGGCCATGGCTTTGACACCAGGCATCTGTCTCAGTGAGGCCCTTTTGTAGGATGTCCACATCGTTAGGAGTTTCGATTATGGCTCCTAGTTTACAGTCATCTGCGAACTTCATTAGACAAAGACCTTCTGTGTTAACCTGTACTTCAGAAAAGTAGATACCAAACAGGAGAGGACCCAGGACTGAACCCTGTGGTACTCCACTTGTCACTGGTCTGATGTCGGATTTGGAGTCTGCTACTTTCACAGTGTGAGTTCTGTCAGTGAGCCAGTTGGCAACCCATCTTGTGACATAGGGATTTATACCTAGTTTAGTGAGTTTATCTATAATTCCAGAGTGGGGGATGGTGTCGAAAGCCTTGGCAAGATCTAGATAGGCTGTGTGAACCACCTTACCCTTGTCTACAGCTTTGGTGACTGCTTCAAAGAAGTCTATCAGGTTTGGGAGACATGATCTGCCTTTTACAAACCTGAACTGGGTAGGATCCAGAGTCTGGAGATTACCAATGTCTTTGTTCATAAGTTCCATGATGATACGTTCCATGGCCTTGCAGACCAGGCTCATCAGGCTAATGGGGCGGTAGTTCCCGGGGTCCGTGGTGGCTCTCCCCTTGTGGAGTGGGATATCCATTGCTGTGTGCCATTCAGCAGGCACAAAGCCTGAGGTGAGGCTATGAGTGAACATGGTACTTAGATGGGGTGCCAGTTCATTCTGTAGTTCATGTAGAACGCAGCCTGGGATGTTGTCTGGTCCCATGGATGCTGTGTTCTTGGCTTTGGAGAGTATGGTTTTTACCTGTGCAGCCGTGATTACAGGAACTTTGCATTCTTCCAGTATAGAGATGGGCTCTTTAGAGGGTGAGAGGGGGGTAAAGTTAGCACTGAAGCTATCTGCCAGGATGTTGGCAATATCTGTTGGGTCTGTATATTTAGTGCCATTGTGCTGTAACTCAGAGCAAATCTGAGTGTTGTCATTGAGATTCTTGACATAGCTATAGAATGCTTTATGGTTGTCTTTAGAATCAGTGGCGATTTTGTTTTCGTAACTAGCTTTGGAGGATTTTATCAGGAATCACAGCTTCTTACTGAGGCTGACCAGGGAGTTCCTCCACTCGTGGGATTTTACTCTCTTTTGCAAGAGTTTCTTCCTTCTGTTGTACAGTTTGTTTATGGCAGGGGAACCACCAGATTGGCTTCCTTTTTTTGTTGGATAGCGTTTTGGTTCTGTTTGGGATAGCACGATCCATGCACTCATGTAAGTGCTTATAAAGTGCAATTGTGTAGGATTCAGTAGTCGTAACTGTATTGTCCATCTGCATGGGTGTCATGAAGTTCTCCACTTCTGTCTTAAGAAGCATGAAGTTGGCTTTGGAGAAATTTTTTACCATGATTTCCTTAATGGGGGGTGGAGACAGGATGTGGATATCTAGGGTAATTAGCTTTTGGTCGGAGCGGACCAATGAGGTGTTGACTTCAGGTGTGGAACACCGGTCACTCATATTGGTAATGACTAGATCCAGGATATTGTTGCCCCAGGTGGGGGTGTGGATAAGTTGATCCAGGGCATTGGAGTTTATGAATTCCAGAAAGCGTTGAGTGAAGGAGTTGGTACATGAGTATATGTCTTGTTTATACTCAAGAATATATGTCTTGTTTGTTGCTGCAATGGTGTATTTAACAACTGGACACGTTCCGGAAACTAACATTGCATTTCATGCATTGTCATTCTTTATCCAGATCTACCCTCTAATGAGCTCCTGTCTGCTCATATATGGCACTGTGAAGTTCAGAAAGATATGTGGGAAGAATAAGATGTTCCATCGGATCTGTATGAAAAACTGACTGCAGCAGTATTGCTATTACTAATATTTTATGCCAATAGGGGGTTATAATTATTTATTGTTTAATGTATTAAAGTCAGCATAATGATTTTTTTTATCCTTAAATATATGTGAAAAATACAGTTAAGGTTAGGAAATGTAATTTGTTATCACTACCTAGTTACCTCTGGTATGTGCACTCATCTATTTGTTTTAAGCTAGTGGTTTGATTCCTGGCCAGTCATTGATAACTGAACTTTTTTCTGCAGGTGGTATTTGGTACAAATGGCAAACCACTATCTAGTAAAAAGTTCTAATCTTGACAGAAGAATGTTCTTTGTGCATGCTTAAGTATGAGCAGGTTTGTCATAAGAAAGACTTACTGATTATATAATTATAGGAAATTAAGTAAATTGTTTCACCATCCTTTAACTTTTCCTTCAACTTTATGCTGGTAATGCTAAAATTATTATCACAGTCAGGAACTGAATACAGAAATGTGGCCTCTAGAGGCTATACAAGTTTTTGTGTTTGAGTTATTATCATCATAAATGGATTACAATGCTAGTTGTTAAAATAGCTGTAAAATAAAGGTTTTAAGTGCTATAGCCAATATTGCTGCTTAATTTTCTAATAAGATCCTTTTATAAATGAGATTCATGGCTATACTCATCACAGAGATGACTATCATTTGAAGTCATCCTAAGATGACTTTTAAACATTAAATCTGCCATTCTTTTTTTTCCTGTTTTGCAGTACTCATCCTGTTAAGCAACTAAAATCTGTACATGGCCTCTAACCTAGCACAGCAGGCAAATGTTCATATGCACACACACACACACACACACACACACACACACACACACACGCGCGTTGCATACATTTGCTGTTGTCTTGTGTTTGCATTGTCAAAAGAGAAATTGGCATCTTGTTGCATCAGTTCCCATTTCACAGTTTTACTAATGATTGTGAAGATGATACTGTGCTGTATTAGTTGTGTGATATCAGACTCTGTGTGTGTGTTTGTATAAAGATATGTACGTATATATGTGTGTGTGTGTGTGTGTGTGTGTGTGTGTGTGTGTGTGTGTGTGTGTGTGTGTGTGTGTGTGTGTGTGTGTATATGTGTGTGTGTGTATAAAATGGGTCTATTTTTAGTTTGTTGAATTCTTAAATTGCTGAAATCCATAGGGTCATAATTCACAATTGAAAATATCAACAAAAAACTATAGAAAAGAAGCAGAGTTGCATGGAGATCATGGTACAATGTACAATAGGGATCTGGGAATGTGCCCTTTTCTCCACTGTAGTGCAATGTCAGAGTTGGTCAATATAATTAACATGGGGGTGTGAGAGGAGTAGAAAGGCTTGCTCCCCTGCAAAAACATTGTTTCTTTTCCAGAGTTGTTGGTCAGTATTTTAAACTGTCAATCAATAGATCTATATAATGTGTGTGTATATATATATATATATATATATATATATATATATATATATATATATATATATATATGGTTTCACTTTATAATCTCGAAATACTGAAATATCGAATTGCAGTATTTTGAGACCATAAAGTGGAATGTTTAAAATACTAAAACTGCATGACCACTAATCCGAAAATGTCGAATTCACGGTTATGGTGTGTGGTATGTGACGCAGGATGTACTGTGTGGATGGTGTTCGGTTTAGTGTGTGGATTTGGCTCGAATTTAAGGTAAGTGATTATTTTGTAAGGGTTTTGGGTAGGTGTTTGTGTGTATGTAAGTGTCTTTGGGCATTTTAGCTGTGGGTTAGGGTAGGTAGGTAAAAGTATGAGTGTTTTAAGTGTTGAAAGTTGTGGTGTTTGTATGTATGTGATGTGTATGTGCGAGGGGACTGTAGAGTGTCTAGTGGTGAGTTTGCTGTCTTTTTTGTGTTTGGTGCGATCTTGGAGTTAGTATATATAAGTAGGGGGTTGTGGGGGGGCTGCAAAGGGTGTTTGTGTGTGTTGGTTTGGTTTATTGTAGTGTCGTTAGGTAGGTGTATTTGTGTTTGTGTGTTGTAGTGCTTTGTTTCAGTTATGTTCGCAATTTTAAATTTCGCGGTTTTTAAGTTTTGGCTTTGTGATTTTTTGGCTTTATAGTCTCGAGATACTGAAATTCGATATTTTAGTATTTCGAGATTATAAAGTGAATATATATATATATATATATATATATATATATATATATATATATGGTTCCACTTAATATCATCGAAATTTCATTTCATCGAAATGCAAAACATCGAGACCAAATTGTTGAAAACTCAAATCGTCGAAAACTCATAACATCGAATCTCAAATCATTGAAAACTATAAAGCAACTAGAACATCCCAGACACTGTTTACTATGTTTATGCAGGGGGCAAGCCCCCCTGCACCCCCCACACTCCCCGTAAATAAATATACCAACTCCAAAGTCGCACTACAGTGGGGTTAGGAAATTACCTTTTCCCCCCACTGTAGTGCGATCTTGGAGTTGGTATATTTCTTTATGGGGGGTGTGGGGGGGGCTTGCCCCCCTGCATAAATGTAGTAAAAGCTCTGCTGAATTTTGACATTTCAGTATTTCGAGGATATAAAGTGAATCTATCCATCTATCTATCTATCTATCTATATATATATATATGTATATATATATATATATATATATATATATATATATATATATATATATATATATATGGTTTACTATGGTAAGGTTGAAAGGTTGAAGTCCGGAGGCTGGACGGCGACAGTGTCGAACACGACATTGTCGAAGTATGAATCTCGCCCCTATCTCCATCCATGTTCCAAGGTTGAAGTAGAGTCATATTTTTACAATGTTGGGATTCAATATTGTCAGTTTCGCGGACATGGGTCGACCTTGCCAAAGTAAACCTATATATATATATATATATATATATATATATATATATATATATATATATATATATATAGAGAGAGAGAGAGAGAGATAGGATGTGAGAATGTTATCCCCCATACTGAAGTTAGAAAGTGAGATTGCTCTCATGCAAAACATACAGTGGATATAAAAATTTACACACCCCTGTTAAAATGCATGATATAAAAAAATTAGGCCACAATAAATCATTTTAAACCTTTTTCCCACCTTTAATGTGACCTATAACCTGTGCAATTCAATTGAAAAACAAACAAATCTGTTAGGGGAAAAATTTAAAAAATAAACTTACAATACGCTGGTTACATAAGTGTGCACACCCTTAAACTAATACTTTGTTGTGTGTGCACACTCTTAAACTAATACTTTGTTGACGCACCTTTGGATTTAATTCTTCTTGGGTATACACTTGCCATCAATTAAAGAGACTGCGATTAACCTCAAATAAAGTTCAGCTGTCCTAGTAGGATTTCCCTGACATTTACTCACTTGCCTGCTATAGCAAAAGCCATGGTTCGCAGAGAGCTTACAAAGCATCAAAGAGATCTCATTGTTGAAAGGTATCAGTCAGGAGAAGGGTACAAAAAATTTCCATAGCATTGGATATGCCATGGAACACAGTGAAGACAGTTATCAAAAAGTTGAGAAAATATGGGATAACAGTGATGTTGCATAGAACTGGATATCCTGCCAAAATTGATGAAAAGACAAGACAAAAACTGGTCAGGGAAACTGCCAAGAGACCTACAACAACACTGAAGGAGCTGCAGGAATTTCTGGCAAGTACTGGTTGTGTACTACATGCAGCAGCAGTCTCTCGTATTCTCCATAGGTCTGGACTATGGGGTAGGGTTGCAAGACAGAAGCATTTTCTTATGCAGAAAAACATCCAGGCCCAGCTAAAATTTGCGGAACAATACATCAAGTCTCCCAAAAGCATGTGGGAAAATGTGTTATGGTCTGATGAGTCCAAGGTTGAACATTTTGTCCACAATTCCAAAAGGTATGTTTGGCCCAAAAACAACATTTCGTAGCACCAAAAGGACACCATCCCCACAATGAAGCATGGTGGTGGCAATATCATGCTTTGGGGTTGCTTTTCCTCAGGTAGAACTGGGGCTTTAGTCAGGTGGAGGGAATTATGAACAGTTCCAAATACCAGTCACTTTTGGCCCAAAACCCTCAGGTATCTGCTAAAAAGCTGAAGATAGAGAGGAATTTCACCTTTCAACATGGCAATGACCCCAAGCATACATCCAAATCAACAAAGGAATGGCTAGTCAAAGTCTTGGAATGGCCCAGCCAGAGCCTATACCTAAATCCAATATAAAATCTGTAGGGTGACCTGAAGAGGGCTGTGCACAAGAGATGCCCTTGCAATCTGACAGATTTGGAGTACTTTTGCAAAAAAGAGTGGGCAAATATTGCCAAATCAAGATCTGCCATGCTGATAGACTTCTACCCAAGAAGACTGAATGCTGTAATTAAATCAAAAGGTGTTTTAACAAACTATTAGTTTAAGGGTGTGCACACACAACAAATTATTAGTTTAAGGGTGTGCACACTTATGCAACCAGTGTATTGTACGTTTTTTTATTTTTTTTTAATATTTTTCCCCTAATAGATTTGTTTTTCAATTGAATTGTACAGGTTATGGGTCACATTAAAGGTGGGAAAAGTTTTGAAATGATTTAATGTGGTCTCATTTTTTTATATCACAAAAACCTGGCATTTTAACAGAGGTGTGTAAACCTTTTATACCCACTGTATTTTTGCATCTTATGCACATTTCCAGTGATTTGTGTTATTAGTTGATTGGGTCATTAATCCATGACTTCATGAAAGGAGTTGTTGATTATTACAAATATAATAAAATACCTATTCAGGCTTAGGCTCAATACCCTAACAGCTTTGTCAGACATTTAGCATGTTTCCTTGTATAATCTGTTAATATTGATTGAAAAACTTTAATGATTATTATTCTCATATCCTCTGGCACCTTATTCCAGTCCGCCACCACCCTTTCTGAAGACCAGGGAATTGTGCTATTGCTTTTCTTAAATTATCTTAACAGTTTGGTCTCCTTTATATTTTCTTTTCTTCTTATTGTCAGGCAATACCAAAAATTAATTTTGTTGTACTTTATTTATATCTTTACAAATTTAATTGCATTGGAGTTGTTATAAGAGAGCCAAAACAGTTTCCTCATTCCACTTTAGGTCTGATTAAACTTGTAAATAATTAATGAGATTACAAAATTCTAACAATCCTGATAATTTCATTGGACTCCTTAACTACATAGTCTATATTTTACTGGACTCCTTAACTACATAATCTACAGTATTAGAAAACCTTAATTTACAGTCCACCCAGACTCTCAGATTTGTAAACAGAGACACCTGTTCCATGTTACTATTTCCTGTACTGTAACTGTTTTGTAAATGTGAGATGCTAAAACCATGTATTTTGTTTTGTTTGAATTACCATGATGTTCTCTATAGCCCATGAACATAAATTATCAAGGCAGCTCTGGTGTTTTGATTTGTTCTCTATACTCTTTGTGCATTTCTATAATTTCAGATCATCTGTATAGAATCAATAAAATATATCTAGTAGAAAGCTGATCTCAGAAATGTACAGGCTAAATAAATACTGGTGCAGAATGTATTATTGTGCTATCCAATTACTATATCCCACAATTTCCCCTAAAATGACTTATATTCGGTTTACCATTTTCTATCATCTAGCATTTATGTTATGCAATTAAGTTATGGTCTTGAGCCCTGCAAGTCAATGAGTAAGACTTCTGTCTGTATAACAGCAACAAGGAATTAAAAAACTTGTTTGATCCACAATGAAACACCAGGGAGGCCAGGAACACCACGACACTTAGACATTTTAATAGAAAACAATAACGTGAAGAGCTTTTCATCCTGTAGCGCCACCAGTTACACAGCTTCATCAGACATCTTTTTACAAACAAATTCACAATTTAAAACCCAAAAACTAATTAATTAATTAGTTGCACCCAATCGTAAAGAAATGACATCACTAGATGTTAAATGTCCTGAGAGTACTTATTAAATTTTCTACACATTAAAAGTACGATTTAAAAAATTACACAATGCAAACTAAAATGCTAAATAATCCTTCTCTAATTATTTATCATCTTACCTAAAATATATACTAAAGATGTGTATAAATATTGTAAATAAAACAACATATATACAAGTCCTTTCCTAAATACTAATTCATTATACTAAAATAAAATAATATAATACAAAATGTAGTTACAACAAATACAACTTCAGTGCAATTTAGTGTGGTCACAAGATATCATCAAGGCCTACACTTAAATGACTCAACATATTTCACTTTGTGTATAAAAAGGGGACAGGAGGGGAGGGGAGGGAAGAAGGGGGGGTTCCATTCTACAAGAATTTCCATCTATCTAGTAAGACTTCTCAGCTTCAGTATGCTCAAAATGGACACAACCTCATTAAGCCCCAGCCACCTATTGGTGTCAAGACGCAGCTGCCACAATACCTCATATCTCTCAAGTAATAAACTAATAAACCCTCCTCTGTCATCCCTTACTAACTAGTCAATGACCCTAAACTTGAAAGTGTGACCCTGGTTACTTGTGGAGTGTCTAGCTAAAGCATTCTCATTTTTGGCTTTAGCTATACTAAGGTCATGTTCATATACTCTCTCTCTCTCTTAATTTTCTGTCTGTCTTGCCCATGTAAAACACAGGGCAAGACAGACACTGGGCTAGGTAAACAACTGACCCGGTATTACAGTTGTATCTCCCATCAACTTTATAAGTTTCACATCGTATAGAGAGAGATGAGCCAGGAGACATGTGTCTACACATGCTGCAAGCCTCACATTTGAACATACCAGGTGTACATACAAATCACTTGTTACCTTGCTCAACCAGGGACTTCAAGTTTTTCCCCCTTTTAAAAATGACTGAGGGTGTCATTCCCAATTTAGCCAAAAGTTCCTCATCCATGGAGAAAATCCTCCAATTCTTTAAGATAATTTCTTTTATCAAATAAGCATCACTACTAAACTGGGAGATAAAACTCAAGCCATAATCACTCAACTGAGAGGGTCTACATATAAAGGTATCCATAATGGGGTTCTGGGTAACACTAGAACCAACTATATTTGTTACCCCACCATGCGAACATAAAATAGGATTATATATGCCTTTAAACCTCTTTTCCTGTACTTTGTTGATAATGTTCTGAACAAAATCACTAGGATACCCTTGGTTAAGAAACATGAGTTTCAACACTTCACACGCAGCATAAAAGTGGGTATCTAAAGTAGTTATCCTGGCCGCACATACCACCTGGCCTTTAACTACTGATTTTTTCTGGTGAAGGGGGTGTGAACTAGTAAAATGTAACAATGTTAGAATAGGTCTTTTTACAGTGAATACTAGCTGTGTAACATCGTAGACTTTCATCTTTCACCAGAAGTACATCCAAATAAGTAATACTGTTGTCCCAAAAGAACTAGTAAATTTTAAAAAGTCAGTCATACAATTAAATTTTTGGACCAGGTCGTTGGCAGCTAGGATGTCACCCCTGAACAACATAAAAATGTTGTTCAGGAACATAGTGTAAAAACAGATGTTCTTCATAAATCCTTGATTATTAAAAATGTAATGGGCTTCCCAATGGGCCATCATTAGATTAGCCACACTGGCCCCACAAGGGGAACCCATTGCTACTCCCACTTCTTATAGATAATACTCTCCAGCAAAAGTTACAAAGTTCTTACTCAAAATTAGGTCTAAAAGCTCTTCTACTATTCTAATTTCATTATTTGGAGCCCCATGGTGCCTCATCCTCTCCACCACCCATTCGATCCCTACATTATGGGGTATAGAAAAATACAAATCAGCTATGTCAACCATTAAAAATTTGATTTCCTTTTCAAAAATCATATTATTAATAGTTGCTAAAAATGTCCAAGAGTCCTTACATATATGTTTCTCTTTATAGACATATTTTTCAAGATGTTATCAACAAATCTTGCATTGGCGCAGTTGATAGATTGTCTCATTTTCACTATAGCCCACATTGGAGGGTCTTCCACACACTTATGTAGCTTGGGAACTCCAAACAAAGATGGAACCTTGGGAGACAGTATCACTAAATGATCCAGGGTAGGTTTATCTATTAAACCTTCTATAAAAAGGTCATCCAAGTATGAGGAAATGTCCCTGTGAGCTCTGTTCACTTCATTGATACTGGATCTTTGGTAGATGGAACCATCCAGTACATTATAATCCAAAGAGTTCATAATCACGAGACCCCATCCCTTATCTGGTTTCAACACCTGCAGGGGCAAAGATCTCAATTGGTCCAATGTTAAATGTTCTGGTTGAGTGATGTTCAACAGCCCTTCATTTTGTCATGTTTTCACCAAATCTCTAAGGTCTAGTTCACACATTGCTTCAAAAAATGTTAACCAAGGGTGAACTGGTGGGTTATAAGTACTCAGTACTTTTAAATTATTCCCCACACTATGGTTGTTGCCAAATAACAATTTTAAGTTCAACTTACGTGCATACATCTTTACAGTCAAGGTTAATGGTAAAGTACACCGTACCGTTGGAACAAAGGTTAAACCCTTGGCGAATAATTCTACTAACAAAGGGTCAACGTCAAAACTGGAAAAGTTATAAACATTAAAATCCCTGTCCAGTTAATCAATTTTTTATAATTCACCTCACACACAGTACCGAAGTTTACATTGGTTGAGTTTACCTATTTTTCCTGTTGGTGTTGTGGTTGTTGTAATTCCTGGCTGCCACTCTGGTGTTGTAAACCTAATGGGAGTTCACATTGGACCCCTGTTGAAAACCCTGCTGACGATTTTGTTGGTTGTCGTTTGAGTTCTTCACATTGTTGTTGTTGGTACTAGATAGTCTCTCTTTACCAGCATCAGCGTCATTATTTTTATCAAAACGCTGGTCAGATATATGTATAACAGAAGAATTCCCTGTATCTCTGTTTCCACCATAATTCGTAACCTTGGGTTGAACCATACTATTCATGGGTGGAAAGGGGCATGGTTGAAGATAAGCTACCCCTTTTCTATAATCAGACATGTCCCAGCTCAATTTCTTCATTTTAGTGTCCATGTTTTTAGATACTTCTTGGTCAGTGGAGGAAAAAATCTTCTTATAGTCGTATGTATATCTTGCAAAATCAGTGTTAGCTTGAATCTCCCCATCCATTATGGCTACTTCCGCTGCCATTCGATCGATCTCTTCCTGATAGCATTTGGCAATCAACGCTATCAATTCAAGCCTGTGTCTATTGAACAAAGGCAATAAGTCATTATGAAACACAGAACCTGGCACAAGACCGTTGAGGTACTGCCAGAAACGGAGAGACTTCGGTACCAACCATTCCTTCTGATACTCTTCAAAGTACCCCACTTCTAGCTGTAATTTCCTCAGTTTAAATAATTTTTTATCATAGGCTGACAATTTTCTCACTAACAATCCTTGTCCTCTAGCTGGTGACTCCTCACAGCTGAAACTTGTTGGTTTCTTAAACAACAGTGCTGCTCTAATCCAATTTGAGACATCTGCAGCCCCTATAAGCCCAGAGGACCTGGCAGCTTGGTTAATTGTACGCATAGTGCCTACCACAATGGTAGAAGATTGGATTACTTCCTGATGTCCACTCTCTCTTTGCTGGGTGCTTGAGGGTGGGTTCCCCTCTTTACCGAAATTGTGACCAGTCATTATTTGGGAATCAGTAGACATCTGTTGACATAAACTGTCAACCCTTTGGGAAAGGTCACTTAAATGTTGGTTCATAACCATAACTGATGCTGTTAAATCACCAAATCTTTAGAAACGGAATCACGCATTGATAATGGTTCGAGTGATAAATCCAACAAAGTGTTTATCAGACCTTCGGATGCCATACTCCATACAACAGCAACAAGGAAATAACAAAAAATGTGTTTGACCCACAATGAAACACCATGGAGGCCAGGAACACCATGACACTTAGACACTTTAATAGAAAACAATAACGTGAAGCACTTTTCATATGGTAGCTTCACAGGACTTCATCAGACAACGTTTTACAAACAAATTCACAATTTAAAACCCAAAATTAATAAGCTGCACCCAATCATAAATAAATTACATCACTAGATGTTAAATGTCCTGAGAGTACTTATTAAATTTTAGACACATTAAAACTACAATTTAAAAAATTACACAATGCAAACTAAAATGCTAAATAATCCTTCTCTAATTATCATCTTACCTAAAATATATACTAAAGATATGTATAAATATTGTAAATAAAACAACATCTATACAAATCCTTTCCTAAATACTAATTCATTATACTAAAATAAACTAATATAATACAAAATGTAGTTACAACAAATACAACTTCAGTGCAATTTAGTGTGGTCACAAGATATCATTAAGGCCTACACTTAAATGACTCAACATATTTCAGTTTGTGTATAAAAAGGGGATGGGAGGGGAGGGGAGGGAAGAAGGGGGGGGTTCCATTCTACAAGAATTTCCATCTATCTAGTAAGACTTCTCAGCTTCAGTATGCTCAAAATGGACACAACCTCATTAAGCCCCAGCCACCTATTGGTGTCAAGACGCAGCTGCCACAATACTTCATGTCTCTCAAGTAATAAACTAATAAACCCTCCTCTGTCATCCCTTACTAACTGGTCAATGACCCTAAACTTGAAAGTGTGACCCTGGTTACTTGTGGAGTGTCTAGCTAAAGCATTCTCATTTTTGGCTTTAGCTATACTAAGGTTATGTTCTAATCCTCTCTCTCTCTTAATTTTCTGTCTGTCTTGCCCATGGAAAACACAGGGTAAGGCTGACACTGGGCTAGGTAGACAACTGACCTGGTATTACAATTGTATCTCCCATCAACTTTATAAGTTTCACCTCGTATAGAGAAAGATGAGCCAGCAGATATGTGTCTACACATGCTGCAAACCTCACATTTGAACAAACCAGGTGTACATACAAATCCCTTCTTACCTTGCTCAACCAGGGACTTCAAGTTTTTCCCCCTTTTAAAAATGACTGAGGGTGTCATTCCCAATTTAGCCAAAAGTTCCTCATCCATGGAGAAAATCCTCCAATTCTTTAAGATAATTTCTTTTATCAAATAAGCATCACTACTCGATGCTGTAACTGCATTTTGTATTATATTATTTTATTTTAGTATAATGAATTAGTATTTAGGAAAGGACTTGTATATATGTTTTATTTACAATATTTATACACATCTTTAGTATATATTTTAGGTAAGATGATAAATAATTAGAGAAGGATTATTTAGCATTTTAGTTTGCATTGTGTAATTTTTTAAATTGTAGTTTTAATGTGTGGAAAATTTAATAAGTCTCAGGACATTTAACATCTAGTGATGTCATTTCTTTATGATTGGGTGCAGCTAATTAATTAATTAGTTTTTTGGGTTTTAAATTGTGAATTTGTTTGTAAAAAGTTGTCTGAAGTCCGGTGAAGCTACCGGAAGAAAAGCGCTTCATGTTTATTTATTTTTATTTTATTTTACATTTGTTGACTGGGCTAGTCCAACTGGATATATGTCCGTTTTCAGTAGAGGCCCGGGGAGAAAAGCTCCATTAGTTATACACTTTCACAAAAAGGCAAAAATGGTTACATAAGAAACATAGCAAGTGAAACAGATAATATAAAAATATAGAAAATAAATTGGCATAAAAGGTTACATGACATCATAGCAAGTTAACAGATAATATAAAAAAGATAAAAAATAAAATATCTTTTTTTTTTTTTTTTTTTTTTTTTTTTTTAAGTTAACAAGGGTAATGGTAGAGAAAAGAGTTAGCATTAGTCTGGATTAGTGCAGGAGCAAAGCCAGTGTTTATTGAGATACATTTTTAGTTGATATTTGAAAAGTTGGAAAGAGGTTAAAGAAGTGATATCAGAGGGTAGTTTATTCCATGTTTTTCCAACAGAGTTGGAGAATAAACTGTTATTGTTTTCTATTAAAGTCTTTAAGTGTCCTGGTATTCCTGGCCTCCATGGTGTTTCATTGTGGGTCAAACATCTGTCTGTATGTTTATTTCCACTGCCCTAATTGCATTGTTATTATGGGAAACATGGCTGTATGTAACAACTGATCTCTCCTTTGTATATGCCTGTTGGTGAATTTTAGTCAAAGCTACACTCTCTTCCCTCTTTTGTAGTTTATTTACTACTATTTCTGCATGACTTTCTCTGTACTTGATACTTGACTGATCAGTCTATAATTCTTAATATTATCCTTGGTTCCCTTAGTCTTGTATATTGGCTTGGCATTTCTGTTGTCTTTTAACTGGCCTTGTGTGTGTGTGTGTGTGTGTGTGTGTGTGTGTGTGTGTGTGTGTGTGTGTGTGTGTGTGTGTGTGTGTGTGTGTCAAAGATTTAGCTGACATCTTTCTGAGTTTTAATCCTCTGTTATTCCATCTAGTCTCACGAACCTGGCATAACCCACTCTACCTAAAATGCTTTTGCAATCTTTTTCAGTTACCCTTACATCTCCTCCTTCATATGATTTAATTTTTGTAAGTTAGAACCTACTGCACGATAAAATTCCAAATGAAATTTAGGAAAAAAATCAGTACCAGTTTCTTCCTTGATTTTATTATTGTTAGCTATAAGAAAGTCACTTATAGTCCCTAGATTTTACCTTTCCTGATATATTTGAAACAAACTATTCTATTTTTTCATAAGTTCATTGGAGGTTACTAGGCTAGTGGACCTAGAGCCCTTGCAAGCCTAGCCATGTTGATCCCTAGTTGCCTCAATTGTCTTTGGTTAGATGGACATTGCAGAGTGAGTCTATGATGAATATGGACTATGTCTGTCAATGAGGGACATGGGTGCCACCCCCAGGCTGAATTTGCAGTCTCCCATCCATTTGTCCAGGTTGCATTTGAATCGGGTCAGTGAGAAGCTCTGCTTCATGTGAATTAGAAGCTTATTCCAGAGTAGTGGCAATCTCTGGGAGATATAGCTGTCTCTCCAGCATGTTAGTTAATGTCATAGGCTAGGTTAAGATCCCTAGAATGGGTGAGAATGGGTGACTGTTGTGCCATTTGACATGGGGATGTGCAGCATTTCCATCAGGGCAGGGTCAGAGACTGGCCTATAGGCCAGGCACAAGTTGCCTCTCAGCAGCCTATACACTACAGAGTACAGTGGCAACACTTTCCATCTATCTATGTACATCAAGGTTTGCAGGCCCTGTATTTTCTTGGGTAGAAACCTTTGTGGTCTCTCAAGCTGCTACAGGTGTCTGGTGAGGTATATGCATACTTTATTAATGGCTTGATGAGGGTCGAGTACAGTGGAGTTATAACATCTTTAAACCTGGATGCAATACCCTTACTTGTGAGATGCGAAGAGAAAAGGCTTTCCTTACCACTGTGGAAACTTGGTGGTTGAAGTTTGGATTGCTATCTATCTGTGTGCCCAGATCATGCACCACTGGGTTTGAACTTAGGGGGGTGCTGTCAATGTTGTAAATAGCAGGGAATTCCACTTTGCCTAAGGGGATAATAATGCACTTTTTTGCATTTAGTTTTAGACCATGGCTTTGACACCAGTCATTTGTCTGTGTTAACCCCTCCTGTAATATGTTAACATCGTTGGGGGACTCAATGATTGCACTCAGTCTGCAGTCATCATTGAACTTTGTAAGCCAAAGACTGTCTACTTTAGTCTGGACTTCTGAAAAATAGATTCCAAACAATAAATGGCCCAGCACAGATTTCTGTGGTACACTGCTGGTGACAGGTCTACTGGTAGTGGTGGAGTCACCAACTTTGACAGTATGTGTTCTGTCAGTGAGCCAATAGGCTACCCATTTGGTGATGTAAAGGTTAATCTCCAGCTGTGAGAGTTTCTCAATGATATCTGAGTAGAGGATTGCGTCAAAAGCTTTGGCTAGGTCAAGATAGGCAGTATGCACTGTCTTACCTTCATCCAGGGCTTTGGTGACTTTCTTGAAGAAGTATACTAGGTTTAATAAGCATGATCTATCCTTACTGAAGCCAAACTGGGTTGAGTCTACAGTATGAACATCATCTTTTCATGGCCTTGCAGATGAGGCTGCTTCGACTTATGTGTCTATAGTTCCCATTTGTGTAAGGGGATTACTGTTGCTGTTATCCACTCTGCTGGGACAAAGCCAGTTTTCAGGCTATGGTTAAAGAGAACAACAATTGGGTCCACTTAGCCCTGTTTTAGATTGTTTAATAAGGGACCTGGGATGCTATCTGGTCCCACTGAGGCCATGTTTTTGGCCTTGGAGAGGAAGATATGACCTGATCTCTAGAGATACTAGGCAGAGGACTGGTGTCAGGTATGTTTTGGGATATGGCTGGTGGGGACAAGGGGAAGAAGTTTGCACCAAATCTGTCAGCTAGCAGGTTGGAAATTTCCTCCAGTATAGTATGAATGGAACCATCTACTTTCAGTCTGAAACATAGCTGGGCATTCCCTTTAAGATTTTGGATATAGTTAAAGAATGCCTTATGATTATCCTTAACTATTGGTGCTACTTTAGCTTTGTAATTAGGTTTACAGGACTTTACAAGATTTCTGATTTGCTTGTTCAGGCTGTGGAGGGAATTATTCATCTGTTGAGTCAGTTCCCTCTTGTTGTTAAATATCAATTTCTTCCTTTTGTTATATAGCCTGTTTATACCTGCCTGAAGTCCATCAGGGTGACTTTTTTTTTGGGAGGACCTGGTTTTAATCCAGTCAAATACAGTCAAGTCTATACAGTTGCTTAAGTGTTTATATAGGGCATTTTTGTACACCTCTGCATAGAAGATACTGTTGCGTATGATTGCGAGGAGTATAAAACTTTTTATACCATCTCTTAGGAAGCAGTAGTTTGCCTTGGAAATGTTTTCTAGTTTTTTTGCTCCTGTCGTGGTGACAGGTTCAATAGTTACTTTGAACAAGACTGATTTAAGGTCCGATCTTTCCAGGGAGGGCATCTCATAGAGGGGAGTGCAGTGACCTCCCATGTTGGTGACTACTATGTCTAGGACATTTGAGCCCCTTGTGGGGATGCAAACTATCTGTTCCAGAGCATTTGTATTGACAAAGTCCAGCAATCTCTGGGCAAGCATGTTTGTGCTCATGTATGTCACCCAGTTGATGGAAGGATAGTTGAAATCTCCCATGACTAAGGTGTTGGGCTGTATTGCAAGTGACTCAAGTCAGTCCAGGTAGGTGGTGTGCTTTTTCTTGGTTCATGCTAGGGAACCTATAGTTAGCAATGATGTGGCAGGATATTTTGCCTATAGTTTATTGGACATGGAGTAGTTTGAGACAGTCATATTGTTTGACCAGTCTCGAGGTGTACTTGGCTTTAATGAGGATGGATGCACCTCCATCATAGTTTTTTACATGCTCATTTTGAGGTCTGAATGTGTGGAAGGCATTGCAGCCTTGCATGGCCAGGGTGCTCTCCACAGCCATGAACCATGTTCACCATTTTAATGGATGTATCTCATAATCTGTTTGATTTATTTTCAGACTAACTTCAATCCTTTTATCTAATTTAATATTAAAATTTGCATGTTTGTTTCTCCTTAACATTCTCTTTTTGATCAGTTTATGTCCATACTTTATTAAACTTCTGGCCTTTCTCCTTATATTCTCATCTGTCTTCAGTTTTTTTCTGAATAAGAGGGAGGCTAGTATCTAACACTTGTAAATTCCTGTACTGTTAGTTTAGGTAACAAGTATTATGAAAAGTGACAGTGCCACAAGTCACAAGCCAATTCATTGACTATCACAAATATGTTCGTTTGGTTGTGCATGATGAGTAGCATTGTTAATCGAGTAGATAACCCTGCAAGCTTCTTTACACCTCAAGCAGCCCTTGCTCGAGTCCAAAACACATGCTCACAGCCATGTTGAGGTGTAGCAGGGCTTGTGTAGACAATGTAAACAAAGGAATATAAACAAGCCTCACACCTCATACCGCTCAACCTGGAAACATCAAAAATCTGGACAAGACCTATGGAAAAATAGGTGCAACTCTGTATGCTGATTAATATCTAATTTGTATATATAATTACATAACCCCACCCACTCCAAAGGAATTGTGGGATACAAACTTTCAAATGGAAACTGAAAAACAGACAACCAAAATATGGCACCAGAGTCCCCGTGCAACCATTCCAATGTCCCATTACCTGGCTATTTCGCCCCATTTACCATAAACACTAATGTGTGCATATTGCTTTACTTCTACAATGATTATTTGGCTTTTATTTTTACATTTTACAGCACAATAATACACAAACACTAATAGACATCTGGTAAACAAAGCAATACTGTCTCACAATGAAAATAGACTTGGCATTAAAACTTCTCTGCCCTTGAAACTCATATTCATTGAAACATCATTGAAACCCACACCACACCCAAAGAAAATACATCTGGCCAGTGGTGGATAAAGATTACCTTTGGGCTGTTTTCAGATCATTGGCCCCTTGCACACAAAACAAGAACCATACATGCGTTCTTTTGTTTGATACATCTTCCTGACTTTATTAAATTATATTCCTTGCATAATACAGCACACTTATTAGACAGAGTGCATTTTAAATTTATTGTCTGAACATTTTTCCAGTAGGCTGTACTGTAGACAATAAAACAAAATGCATGAACCAATAATGACAAAAGTGCCCAATTCAGAGCATTTCAGTCATAAAAGTCTACTTCCACACCCACACTATAAATAGAATGACAGTAGTGTAAGCCAATGGCATCTTGCACAGCTTCTTGCACTTATTTTTAATTACATTTTTTTGGGCGGGGACAAAAGGTCAAAAAACATGGACACATTTTAAACATTGCTTGTATAATTTTGTAAAGTTGCTAGAATAAAATGTTGTGTTACCACCATGCATTTCACTGGCAAGTCTTGAACCCAGGACCCTATGCACTACAGTCAAAGCAACATACCACTACGCCAAATCAGCAGCTTCTGGCAATTAATGGCTATCATTTAGTGAATTAATTTCTCACTTCTCACCATAGCTCTCAGCTTCTTAGCACAAAAAACCTGGACAAACAAAGGCAATAATGGGGGAATACAAATTCAGTTCTCACTTCTCACCATAACTCTCAACTCTTAGCACAAAAAACCTGGACAAAGCTCACAAGTGGTGGTGGCTAGGGACTTACCAGTGACACATTTTAAACATTGCTTGTATAATTATGTAAAGTTGCTAGAATAAAATGTTGTGTTACCACCATGCATTTCACTAGCAAGTCTTGAACTCTTAGCACAAAAAACCTGGGCAAAGCTCACAAGTGGTGGTGGCTAGGGACTTTAGGCTATTTTTACTCTGTACCCAAGGTACAGGGTTTGAGCTGGAGTACCTCTAGCCACCAGGTGTATTAATGGGGGGCATTTTTTCACACACACAAACACGCACACACACACATATACTTCTCTGAATGTTTCCTTACTTGGAGTCTTCATAGTGCGTTGCTGTTCCCACTCACATTTGAGCGCCAACCGGAAATGCGTGCGCTCCTTGAGCTCAAGACAGGCTGGTAGCCCTGACAGAGCTGACATCACTGTGCATGTGATGATGTCAGTTCTAACAGCACAAAAATTAAAATAAAACATTAAAAGACAAAAGGAAAACAAATCGTAAATGAAGGGGTGCCACTTGGGAATTGTGGCACCTCTTCATTTGAACCCCCAAACTTAATAAAAACTGAGTAATTTGGCACAGTGGGAGGTAAAACCTCTTATAGCAAGAAATCTGGGCAAAGTCAAATATAAAACTGGGACAAAGGCCCAAAAATAGGGACAATTTTTAAATATTGCTCTTACAAACCTAGAAAATTGATAGAATAACACTTTTTTTCCAAACTTCTTTATTAAATGTACTCATATGACAAAGGCAATCTTACATTTATATAAATGAAAAGCATACAAATGATACCACTTTAGTTGCAAACAATTTACATCACAGACACCACTGAAACAACAATCACTTGCTTAAATGTGCAAAAGTTAAAATGGGGTACATTGGCCTTTAAGAAAATATAAAGCTAACAACAAGATAAATTTTATTTGCCATCTTAAATTGCTTTACTTAGCTGATTAACTCATTCCCACCGGTAGAACTCTTTTGAGTGTACACCTTTAACTCCCAGTGGGTATGGCTTCAGCCTTTAAAAATGAAGTTATCACCTTACAGTTCTAACAAATGCTCATTTACAGAGTTCAAATATCAAAACAATTGTGTTTGCCATCATGTATGCTTCAAGATAAAATATTCTGATACATTGTATGTAACATGGTTTTGGAATTATTAATGCAAATATGAACATGCAATATTTGACGCCTAGAGGAGCAGTAGGGTGTAACTGCAGAAATGCCTGGAGACGTCACTCGGCTGTAATAGTATTTAAGCAAGTGATTCTGGGTATGATATTGTTCTGAAGAAGTCCCAAGTTTGTGGTAGGGATGAAAGCATTTAACCTATATTTATTAAAGTTCTGTTTGTCATTTTATTTGCTTGGAAGCCTGTTTTTTTTTACACAGAATATGTGCTTTTCTAGAAGTATGGTGCTTATGGTATGAAACTACCAAAGAGCCATTTTTGTTCATTTAGTTTATTCGTAGCTCTTTTCCAGCGTTGTTTTGTTACTTGATATCTACAGATGTCAAGCATTGGACTGCACACATGCATTATTGAATATTCATCTCAAGGTCACTGTATACAATTTTTTTATTTTGGGGGTCACTGATAAGACTTTATGCTCTGTGTACATTGTGCAAGGTAGCTACAAAATATACATTCAAAGCATAAAACACTGAACTCATTAATACTACTCTGCAAGTATGTGCTGAATGGTAACTTCATTGGAACACAGTTGGAATGGTAATATGTTTCAGTGCAAAAATCATTTACATTAGGTAGTAAGTAGCCAGCACTGATGATAACTGCTTACATCTTCACTACAATAAGCCAATAAACCATATACAAGGAATACAAGCCACTGACATTACTTTCTTTCTTCCAAAACCATGCACCAATGTGCGGTACATTGCTGGAAAGCTCATCTGTGTGACTAATGGTAAAGTATTAGTGAATGTGCAATTATTTTTTGAGTTTAGAATGGGAAATAGCAGTGGTCTTTGGTGTTTCCTGCCAAGTATCACTCAAATAAGGAGTACAGGCATACAGACATTTCTATTTCTTTTTTTTGGTCCCCCTCAGACCTCATGTTTACCAGCCCAGCCTCCAGTGTCCCCCATCTATGCCAGATCTACTGGCCATCCTCCTACCCCTGGATTACTACCATATTGTTGGGGCTGGTTGTGGATCCTAAGGGCACCCTTTGAGCTCAGTTATTCTGTGCATCTGTCCAGGGGATTGTTGTATGCTCTGTCCACTCATTTTCACCACCCCCTATGCTCATTGATTGCATCTGAAGTCAACTCCCTTCTTTGGACTATGCATCCCTTGAGGGGAGTATCAGTGAGTGACCTCCCATCCAGGATAGACACATCTATCTCTTCTCTGCTGTTCTGACAATCATCCAAGCTGCTAAGTGAACCCCAGGTCAGCTGCAGTTAGGGTTTTATCCTTCTGTGCCACTGGAGTGGCAGATAGTTCTGTTTCTGAGCCATTTCAGACTTGGTGTCTATTGTATTAATGTTTTGTGTGTCATTATTACAGTATGTCTCATGATCATTACAGTAAAGTGTTCACAATATGGATAATGCAGGGGCATACCTCTTCACTGTCCAGATATTTGCAGAATGTCCAGATGTCTAAGTAATCATTGTCCTTCTCATAAAATTTGTGGTTTTCTAGTAAATCACTGAAGACTGAAGTCAGGACATAATAACATACATCTGTATGTCAGACTTCATATCCTTCAGAAAATGCATGCTAACGCTAAACCTATTATTCTAGCAAATTTATAAGAACAACAGTCTGTCTCTGAGCCTTTGTCACCCCATTATTGTTTACTTTTTTCAGATTTCTTACACTTAGAGGTGGAAAGATATACCAGGAAAGTTTGACTTGAAACAAAGCCAATTTTCAGTGCAGGCCCAGGGAGAAATGCTCCAGACACACACCTTTGTAATGTGGGAGGAAACCAGAGTACCCAGAGAAAGCCCGACATGCAGACTCTACACAGAAGGCACTCCAGCCAAGAATCGAACCAGAAAACCTCTTGCTGTGAGGTGACAATGCTACCACTGCATCACTGCGCCATCCATATGAGCAAGAGTGGGATACTAGTACATTAAATAAAGGAATAAGTAGGATATAGGTGATGGACTAACATAGCTATCCAGTACATCACAAGGGAAAATGTTACAAGAAAGAAAACCTTAACTAATGTCTGACATACTGCTGCATTCAAATACCTTCCAATCTACATCAAGAATTTCAAGACATGAGCATTATCTGAGCATACCATAATCAAAGTCATATTTCAGGTAGTAAAACTCACACATTTGAATGGACATTAAAAAAATATGAAGGAAGGGACTATGTGTGCATCAGAATTCACAAAAGTAATGAGAATTGTAACATCCCATATGTTGTGCATTAAACCCTGCAGCCTGTTAAACATATAAGAATAACCATCTCCTCATATTTCTGTCAGCACTTTTTTTTCACGCAGTGGGGCTCAGAACAGTAGTAAGACACGAAATGTACTAATGCAACTGGAAAAAAAAATCTTCAGTATTTGGTAAAGAATGTGAACTGTCAGTTACTGTCAGTTGCCATTGCTGTACAAACAAATGCTGAGAAATGAAATGGAGAGTTGGGTTTATGGGCCATTTCTGGCCATGTGTGTCTGGTATGTGAATCTAGTTTTTTAACCAGATTAAAGATGTGAAAAGGACAGTGGTGAAAACAGAGGGCAATCAGGGGGTAGGAAACTGATGAAGTATAGAGGAATGTGCAGGATGGTGGTGGGAGGACTCCGTTGCTAGCCACTTCGTCACAAGCTAACAGTGTATTTGTACAAATGCTTCAAGGGTGTGTGACAACTTAGTAATAGTGTGTGCGGCCAATTAGACCAAATCAAGTGTGTCATACACAAACAGAAACAAAGTGGAGAGCTATTAATGGGGCATAATTTTTTTGTGGGAGGAGTGCCTTTTTCTTTTTTTTTTTGACAGAGAGAGGAATGTTGGGGCAGGTACTTAGGAGTAAGCTCGATAGGTAGTGTAGGCTAGGTAGCAGGTGCATACACACAGGACATACAAGACAGGCAGGGATATGATTAACACAAAAGGTTGGGAAACACCATTCTTGGGGATAGGTAAGGACTTCAGAGGTATATCCTCATCATCATGAGTACAGTGAGAATTTAGCCGTCCCTTTCTGAATTCTCATCACTGTTTCTTATCACACACATAATGGGCAGTTTTGGATGGGGCATCAATTTGGCTATTCAATGCAGGATTTTTTCTATGCTGCCAATACAAGCACAGAGGTCATTTTCCATTTTTTTCCTTCACCAGCCCTGTCGTCTCTTGAAAGGTGACATAATCACTACCCTTACTGGCATTACGCCTGGTGCAGCA
Organism: Protopterus annectens; assembly: GCF_019279795.1. Classification (NCBI taxonomy): domain Eukaryota; kingdom Metazoa; phylum Chordata; order Ceratodontiformes; family Protopteridae; genus Protopterus; species Protopterus annectens. The sequence goes on from NC_056726.1 coordinate 378,412,255, forward strand.
GCCCTATCATAGAGTTACCTGACACAGTTGGTGTAGGTGGTGCTCGAGTTGTAGGGGCAACACTGCCAGGCTGTGACTCAAAAATGCTGGGTGCCTGTTCTGCCTGTGGTGGTGCTGCCACAGCCACCTGTGGAGGGATGGTGGTCCACATCCCGTGTCCAGACTAGCTTCTCATGATGGTGGTCATTCATGTTGTAGCAGGAATTATAGTCCAAATATCAGTAAAAAAAAAAAATTAAAAAAGTGACAGGGATACAGTGGGTGAGAAACAGCATAAAACTATTGTGTCATGGAATTATAATATGTCATGATCCATGAATCCATCCATTCATCCACAACCCCTTTTACCCATTTTTGCACTTGGGGTCGGGGTGTCACTTCAACAGTGACAATCATCTAGAGCCAAGGTTTACACCACCAGATGGCTAGTCCTGTTGCTGTTGTTCTTCCACATCACACACTTTCATGCACACTGACACCTATGGCCAATTTAGAGTGTTCAATCCACCTACTGCATGTCTTTGGAATGTGAGAAGAAACTGGAGCACTGGAGGAAACCCACACACAGTTCATGAATATTGCCTCATAGATATTTAAAGGTTTGACAGATCCACATATGAATGTGGAGCCAAAAATGTGTGTTAACTACACATTAATTTCAGCAATATTATACAAATTATACAAAGATTATGAATATTGTATATGTGCTTTATACATTAGAAATTATAAAATGTCAATTCAAAATTATTGCAATGTTATTCTAATTTACTGTTGGCAGAATAATAGATTTTTTTATGAAATACAGACTACTTATTGCTGCTTGGATTGGATTTGAACTCACACAGAGCTACATAGATTGAACAGTTGGCTAATGTAATGTTTTACAAGCTGCTTTAGCCGTTATCTAGATTTGGTAACTATATAGCATGCCTACTCAAGAGTGACTGTGTCAAGCTATTATGGATTGATGTCCTCAGAACTGATAAAATAATTTCAAAATCAGAGCTATTACCTAAACCAAACTTACCCGGTGCCTCTCTGATCATTGTAGTCTTTCCTGATGCATCTCCCCATTTCTTTCCATCTTTGCAGAAGCTATGCAGAACAGAAATAATAATAAAAAAATAATGAAGACCTTGTTGTGTTGGCAAGTCATGATACTGTATTGTATTGGGTTGTAACTGGCCACTGTACTTAGCCTAGGTGGGCCATTGTTCCTAAAATATTCCTCTCATCAGTGAAGTAGGTCCTGCTTGTGACTTTTCAAGTCACTGTAATGCTGATGACATTGTCACGAATGTGGGGTATGCCAATTGCACTGGTGACAACCTTGGCCAGGATGTAGCATAGTTGTTCTGAATTAGCCTTCAGCTGTAGCATTAACAGGGAGTCCAACAAAGACTTGGACTCCTCCTAACACCACCTTGTGTTCTAAATGGAGCAATGCTCTCACCATCAATTGCAATGTCTTTTCAAAAATATCAGGAAGAATGGCAGGGAGTTGTCATTTAATTCAGGTCTCGTTTGTACAATCTTGTGTACAATGATGGACAAGCGAGACAACTGCATTTGTGCAACAGAAAGCATAGACGTAGAATGAAAAGAAATATTGATATGATTTCTTCAATGTCCACTTTAGGAGAGAAAAATTGCAGTAACTCTTGGTCATACGTGCTGATCAGTGTATGTATAAATGCTCCAAAGCAACCCCATCAAATGCTAGTTAATGTTGCCTTCTCATAGGATAACAGGATCATAGGAGGTTACTAGGCTATTGGTCCTAAGGCCTCTACAAGTCTAGCCATGTTATACCCTTGTTCCCTTATGGACACGATATATAATCTATGTTTGCTGCCTCTAAGAAGAACAAAGGTGAAATCCCTGATGTAAATTTTACAGTGTCCTATCCAAATGTCCAGGTTATGCTTAAATAGAGTCATTGAGGAGCTCTGTTTTACGTGAGTTGGGAGTTTGTTCCAGAGGAGTGGCAACCTCTGGGACACAGATCTGTCTCTCCAGCATGTCCTGTTAATATTGCAGACTAGGTTAAGATTCCTTAGAGTGAGTGAATTTTTGTCCCATTGGATTTGCGGATGTACAGTAGCTTTATCAAGGCAGGGTCTGAGACTGCTCTGCAAGCCAGGCACAGGAATCGTCTGAGCAGCAGTGTATACAATACTGAGTAAAATGATATGGCCTTCAGTCTGTCCATGTAGGTCATGTGTTGTAGGCCCTGAATTGTATTGGTGAGAAACCTCTGAGGTCTCTCCAGTTGCTGCAGATGTCTGATGAGGCACAGACAGAAGGAAGCACTGTACTCTATTACTGGTCTAATGACAGCCAAGTACAGGGAAGTTATAACCTCCTCAGCTTTAGATGCTATGCCCTTGCTTATGAGGTGTGCAATGTAGGAGGCCTTCCTAACTACTATGGACACCTGATGGTCAAAATTAAGGCTACTATCATCTTGTGTTCCTAAATCACTCACCACTGGGTTTGAACTTAGGGGTGTATTATTAATGTTGTAATTATCAGGGTTATCTCCTTTGCTGAAGGGGATGATAATGCATCTTTTGCATTTAGTTTAAGTCAATGGCTTTGATACCAATCTTTTGTCTGTGTAAGCCCATTTTGTAGTATGTTGACATCTTTGGAGGATTTGATGATTGCACCCAGTTTCCAGTCATCAGCAAACTTGGTAAGCCATAGGCCATCTATTTTTGCCTGGACTTCTGAAAAATAGATACCAAACAGAAGGGGGCCTAGCACAGACTCTTGTGGAATATCACTGGTAACAGGTCTGTTAGTAGAGGTGGCATCCCTAATTCTGACTGTATGTATTCTGTTTGTGAGCCAGATGGCAACTCATCTAGTGATGTAAGGGTTAATCCCCAGCTTGGTGAGTTTCTCAGTGATGCCTGAGTGTGGGATTGTGCCAAAGGTCTTGGCTAGGTCGAGATAGGCAGTGTAAACTGTTTTGCCTTCATCCAGGGCTTTGGTGACATTCTCAAAGAAGTCCACCAGGTTTAGTAGGCAAGCTCTGCCCTTAATGAAGCGAAACTGGGTTGGGTCAAGAGTTTGAAGGTTACCTCTATTATTGTTGATAAGGTCCATGATTATTCTCTCCATGGCCTTGCAGATAAGGCTGGTTAGGCTTATGGGTCTATAGTTTCCAAGGTCAGTCAAGGGGCTCCCTTTGTGCAAGGTCATTATGGTAGCTGGTTTCCGTGCAGCTAGGACAAAGCCAGTGCTTAGACTAAAACTGAAGAGTCTACTCAGCAGTTCTGCTAACTCCTATTTTAGACCATTTAATAAGCATCCTGGGATGTTTTCTAATCCACAGAGGCAGTGTTTTTGGCCTTGGAAAGTGCAGCTATGACCTGCTGACTGGAGATACTAGGCAGAGGACTGGTGACAAGTATGTTATGGGTATGATTGGTGGGGAAAGGGGAGTGAAGTTTTCACCAATCTGTCGCTAGCAGGTTGTCGATGTCCTCAGGTTCAGTATAAGTGGCAACATCCACAGATATTTTGGCATAAAGCTGGGTCTTCCTTTTTAGATTGTGGACATGGCTAAATAATGCTTTGTGATTTTCCTTAGCTGGGGATGCTAATTTAGTTTTGTAATTAGCTTTAGAGGACTTTACAAGATGTCTAATCTGCTTGTTTATGCTTTGGAGTGAGTTCTTCCTTTGATGGGACTGTTCCCTCTTGCTGTTTGATAGCAGTTTCTTTTTTTTTTAATTGTATAACCTATTTATGCTGGATGTTCATCAGGGTGGCTTATTCTTTCATGAGGAACTTGATTTGATGAGCTGAGTCTAGGTTTTTATACAGGGCATTTGTGTACACCTCAGTATAGTGGTCATTGCTGCCAGTGTTGGCAGAGGGTCTGAAACTACTGATGCCATCACTCAGTAGGCTATAGTTTGCACTGGAGACATTTTTTAACCTTTTTGATTCTGAGGGTGGGTCAGGTACGATCGTTACTTCGAATGAGACTGATTTATAATTGGACTTTACCAGGGAGGGCCCCACACATGGGGTAGTGCAGTGATCCCCAGTGTTTGTGAGCACTAAGTCAAGGGTGTTATAGCCCCTTGTGGGTGTGATAATTATCAGCTCCTGAGCATTTGTATTAATAAAGTCCAGGAACCTTTGGGTGAGTGTGTCTGTGCATTTATGTTACTCAATCGATGGAATGATAGTTAAAGTCATCCATGACCAGGGTATTTGGTTGTAGTGAGAGTGGCTCAAGTAGGTCCAGTTAGGCTGTGTGGTTTTCGTGGTTCATGGTGGGGAACCTATAGCTAACAATGATGTGGAGGGGGTATTTCCTACAGTTATTTGGATTTGTAGTACTGTTTAAAAACTCTAGAGGTGTATTTGTCTTTACTGAAGATGGATACCTCTCCTCCATTTTTTTTTCATGTTTGTTTTGTGGTCTGAATGTGTGGAAGGCATTATAGACTGTATGGCCAGGGTACTCTCTGATGCCTTGAACCATGTCTCTGTGACTGCGCATATATCAGCATCTTCCAGGATGAGAAGTGCTTCAAGTGAGTGCAGTTTCTGATTTAGACTCCTAGCACTAAGCAGCATAACCCTGAGTTTGTTTTTGGAGGAAAGTTTTACTTTGGGAATTTTGTTCTTATGACATTGCCTAAAAAAGGCACTATGGGGGAGGCAAGTATGTTTGCCAGCAATCTAAAGCCTAGAGAGATGACAGGTGAAGGCCATCTCTGACAAAGTAGCATGGCCTGTTGAACATATCATCCTAGGTTGTCAGATACTGAATCCCCCTGGATTGACACCAGAAGCAAAGCCAATTGTTGAAGTCAATCATTTTTTGTTTGCATTGTGGCATCATCTTGGATGAGGGAGGAATGCTGCTTAGGGCTACAGACATACCTGCCTGGGATGCAATCTGAAAACTCCATCATGTCTCTCTTCATATAGTCCAGTGAGGTACGTCTCAAATCATTCACTCCAACATGGACTATGACAGAGTCATAACAGTGCTTGTTGTTGACTGACTTGAGTGTGTGAGTGATTTGGCAGATCCTGGCACCAGTCAGGCAGCTGACCTTCTCCTTGCCCAGTCTACTGAGGGGGACATCTGTGTCTCACTATGGAGTCACCTATGACCAAGACATTTGGTTTAAATATGTTTTGCCTTAGGGGCTTATTGGGTGAGACACTGATGTGTATGTTATTACATGTAGTGAGTGCTGTTGGGACTGTATTGTGTGCAGATGGTTTGTGCTTGAGAGGTCTTTGCTCTGTTGGTATATTTCCATTAAGTACCTCCACATATGTGGGTTTATGTGCTGTGTGCTTGGTATGTGTTGGAGGTGGAACGTGGGTGCTGACAACTTGCTTGGTGTTTGGTTTGTTGTTATTTGAGAGAGAGAGAGAGAGAGATAGCATTGATTCCAGATTCATAGCATAGATGCATCTCTCACATATTGTATTTGTATGTTTTAGGAGTAGTAGGTTGTCTGTATACACGAGACAATTGCTACATTGCCTCAGAATGCCCATGTCAATCAGGCTGTCTGGAGAAATGGTGGGAAACCGACCTTTCATTATGTCAGGTGTATTCTGTAATACTTGGTGGTGGATGGGTTAGCTGGACTAGGTTCTGCTGTAGAACTAGTAAAATTATCTACTCTATGAGAGGTTTATTGGTAGAAACCTGCACCGGCACCTCAAAAAGTGTAGCTGGATTGCTCTCTGGACAGCCGTGTGCAAGTGAATTGCATGCCAAGAAGCAGGGAAGCTTAGGAGGGATCTCTAGCAGTTATCTAGGGAAAATTTGACTTTTTATGCAGTTGTGCAATGTGCAGCTATGCACAAATGCTGTGTTTAAATATCAACTAAGTAAAACAGTTTTCAAACAATCCATCCAATAGGAAAGCCCAAGGCTAAGCCTTGCTCTACAATCCTGAGTTATATTAAATGATATATTGGCACCTCTGAGCATGTTCTCTGGGAGGGTGACAGCAATCATTACTAGAACATTGTCACAGA
>NC_056726.1:378423287-378470787 GCF_019279795.1 Protopterus annectens
AGAAACCCTGTACAAGCATGTTAATAGCTGCATAGAGACAGCTGTACCCACCAGGAAGAAGTACAGAATTAACTCAAAAAACAAGTCACCCTGGTGGAATCACAAAATCAATCAGCTATATAACAGGTGGAAGAAAATCATGGCAAAGATTAGGAGGTGCAGCACCCAGCAGGATAAAAGCACTCTTAGCAAACTAAACAAACAACTCAAGAGAACAAATAAAGTCTACCAAAGCCAAATTTGAGGTAAATTTGGCCTCCCAGGCCAAGCACAACCACAAAGCATTCTTTAGCTATGTTCACAACCTCAAAGGGAATACACAATTGTGTGCAGAGCTCATTGTAAATGGAGCCACCTATATTGAGCCAGAAGATATAGCAAACCTCCTAGCTGATAAAATCAGCTCCAACTTTCCTCCTCTCTCCCCCTCAACCTCCTCTCAGGAAATATCGTCAAATATAACTCCCCCTACTATCACTAGGGGACAGGTTATTATGCTCTCTCTAAGACCAAGAACACTGCATCAATGTGGCCAGACAATATCCCAGGATACCTTCTAAATAGCATGAAACATGACCTATCAGGGCCTCTGGAATTACTGTTTAACTATAGCATCCAAACAAGTTTCATGCCTCATGAATGGAGAAAGGCAACAGTCATCCCTTTGCACAATGGTGGGCCATCTACAGATCTTGGAAACTACAGACCCATAAGTCTCACTAGTCTTATGTGTAAAGCTATGGAAAGAATTATCATGGAGATGATCAACAGAGATATAGTAAACCTCCAGACATTGGATCCAACCCAGTTTGGTTTCATCAGGGGCAGATCATGTATACTCAACCTTAGAAGACTTCTTTGAGAAGGTCACCAAAGCAATGGATAAGGGCATAATCTTTCACACTGCCTACCTTGACCTGACCAAGGCATTTGACACAATACCCCAGTCGGGCATTGTTGACAAACTCAACAGGTTAGGTACAAACCCGTATGTCACTCGATGGATAGCCAACTGGCTCACAGACAGGATCCAGGAAGTTAGAATTGGGGAGGCCACCTCTACAAAGAGGCCATTCATAAGTGAAGTCCCTCAGGGATCAGTCCTTGGATCGCTCTTTTTTTAAAATAAATATTAAATAGGTTGATAGATTAGTACTAGGCTAACTGCCTTTGTGAGCCATTATAAGCCTAGCCAATTACCCCATGTGAGAATCAAACCCTACACCTTGTGTGTGTAAGGTAAACACCTTAACCATTATGCCAACCTTCCACCCAAATAATCAGACCTAGCAAGCCTTGAACCCAAGACCCTGCACACAATAGCCACAGCAAATTACCACTAAGCCATCTGAGCATTTATTTCTCAGAAGTCAAGGCCAATGTCAGTGGTCTCTGGCTGACTAAATTTGCAGATGATTGCAAATTAGGGCTGTCATTGAATCTCACACTGACACAAATGTTCTCCAGGAGGGGCTGACAGACAAACAACTGGTATCAGAGCCATGAACTAAAACTAAATGCCAAGAAGTGCATAATAGTATCCTTTGTGAAGTCATCCATTCATGGTAACTATCATATTGACAACACACCCCTTAGGGCTGACACAGTAGTCAGGGACTTAGGGACACACATAAATAGTAATCTAGCCTTTGATCATCTTGTGTCTACAGTGGTAAGGAAATCATTCTATGTTGCACAACTTATAAACAAAGGCATGGCATCAAAGTCCAAGGAAGTCGTTGTTCCACTGTATTCAACATTCATCAGACTTATCATTGAATACAATGCCCCCTTTGGTATGTACCTAACCAGGCATATCCAACAACTGGAACATCCGCAGAGGTTCCTCACTAAAAGAATACTGGGTGTAAGTAATATGTCCTATGCAGACCTTCTCAAGGCCCTATCCCTGTATTCTATCTTCTACAGGCTTTTGAGGGGACATCTATGCCTGGCATACAGGGCATTGTCAGACCCCACTCTGACGAACCTCCTGCATATCCACAAAACAAACAGCACCTAAATTACCCAGTCTAAAGACCTAAACCTTGCCTGTGATATAAATAGGACTTGCTGGAGAGATAAGTATGTACCTTAGAGACTACCCCGTCTATGGAATAGGGTCCCCATCCATGTGAAGCTGAGTTCCCCCCAACCCAATTCAAGTGCAACTTGGGCAATTAGATGGGAAACCGGAAATTCATCCCTGGTTTGGCACCTATGTCTCTAATGGACACAGGTAAGCTGTAAATGGTTCATCTCCCAGGCCCATACTTACACTTATCGAGGGTATCAGAACTTGTCAGAGATTTAGATTGCATGGCTAGGCTTAAAAAGGCCCTTGTGGTTGTTAGCCTAGTAAACACCTATGAACCTATGAATCTATGAACCTATGAACAAGTTGATCAATTAGAAAGCTGTGACCCTACTTTTTATGTTGATGGTGTGTCTATGCTTAATGAAACAGTTAATGCAGTAGAATTATGGGAAAATAATGAAGCATTTTGTACTGTTAGGATAAATGGAAGACCCATAGAGCTCAAAGTTGGCACAAGTTCAAAGTGTAATAGTATGTGCTGGTGAGAAGCTTAATTTGGCAAAATGTATGACGCTTACTGCTTATGGTGTTGAAGAAATTCAGACTGAAGGCTCAGTAGTGCTTTTATGCTACCGTGCTGGGAGAAGCTACAGCTTGTTATTTTATGTGGTCAAAAGGCATGTACAGTCATTATCAGGCCTCAGAGACAGTTTGAAAATGGGACTGCTTTCATTTAATAAGGAAGTCCACCATGTTAGCTTAAAAGACCACTGTTCTAATTTCACCTATTATAATTTCTCTACAAATGCTGATCTCTTCAAAGACAAATTAGGCAAGCTTCCAGTTGTGTACTCCATGAAGTTAGTCCCAGATGTCAGCCCAGTTGTCAGGCCAGCCCAGAATGTTCCAGTAGCTATGCAGAACTGAGTCAAGGCCAAGCTAGATAAAATGGTGCAACAAGGTGTGATTTGTCCAGCAGATGAACTGACTGAATGGGTATCCTCCATGACAGTAGTTCATAAGAAAACCTCAGATTATATCAGAATATATATTGATCCATGAGATTTGAACAAAGCACTAAAAATACCTCATCATCCAATGCGCATAGTCAAAGAAGTTGTATCTCTTTTGCCAAATGCCACTGTTTTTCCTGCCTTAGATGCAAAGAGTTCAGTTAGGCAAATTTTGCTTGACCGAAAAATCCTCATTGCTAACCACTTTCAGTACTCCATTTGGAAGGTACAGATGTCTGAGAATGCCATTTGGGATAAATTCTGCCAGTGAAATCTTTCAACGTGCAATGGAGCAAATTTTTTCTGGGTATCCGTGTGCTATTATAGAAGATGATATTCTAGTAGGAGATAATGGTGAAGCTGAGCATAACAGAAACATCAAGAAAGTTCTGGAAAGAGCATGTGAAGTGATTCTTAAGCTGAATCCTCAGAAATGCAAATTCAGGTTGCGAGAAGTCACTTTTGTTGATCATTTATTTACCATTTCAGGCTTAGGGCCAGACCCTTCCAAGCAAACTGCTATTCTTAAGATTCCAGCTCCAGACAATGTTCAAGCCATGCAATGTTTATCTTGGCATGGTTAACTACCTAGGCAAGTTTATTCCAGATTTGAGCCAAATATCAGCACCACTCAGAGAGCTGACAAGTAAAGATTTACCCTGGCCATGGTTAGAGCAGCATCAGAGAGCATTTGAATTGCTAGTCCACTAACTCTCAGATACTGTGATGTTCTCACAAACCAGTTACTCTTTCATGTGATGCTTTGAGATCTGGTCTAGGTGTAGTCATTCTATAAGAGGGTCAATCTATTGCCTATGCATCCATAACTCTAACCCAAACTGAAATGCAGTATGCACAGATAGAGAAAGAACTCTTGGCAATTCTGTTTTCATTTTTGAAGTTACATGATTATATTTATGGTAGACCTATCCAGATCGAAACAGACCACTAACCTCTAGTCACTATTTTGAGAAAGCCAATGCATACACCTCCAGTCAAATTGCAACTCATGATGTTGAAATTGCAAAAGTATAATTTCAATCTTATCTACAAAAAGGCAAACTTCTTTATCTTGCTGATACATTATCCAGATCGCCCAGAAATACCACTGAACAGCATGAGAATGAGAACCTTGAGTTTGAAGTCATGGAAGTTAGAAATTTTTCTTCCACATGTCTTGATGAGCTTAGAAACCATACAGCCACAGATCCAGTTTTACTAAAGCTCAACTACTTTATCAGTCGAGGATGGCCGTCAAAGCAATCTAGTTTACCTCAAGAATTGCAACCTTATTTTCCTTACAAAGATGAGATTTTTTTTTTGACAAAGGTATTTTCATGAAAGGTCCAAAAATGATTGTTCCAAAGTCCTTGCTACATGAGTACATTACTGTCTTTAATTGTGGCCACCCAGGACTCAGGAGCAGACTCTACCAAAAGAAGGGCGAGAGGACTAGTATTTTGGATTTCTATGTCACAAGACATTGAGAGAGTGCTATCATATTGTTCTGTATGTAATAGTACTAAGTTGCATCAACAGAAAGAACCACTTCAGCTAAACCAGATTCCTGAACTACCTTAGTCGACAGTAGCCGCCAACAGTTTTGAGTGGAATGGTCAACATTACTTGGTGTTAGTAGTCTCTTATTCAACTTGGTTCGAGATTGACCTACTTCCTAATCTAGCATCCAATACTATCATTACTAAGATGAAGCGTCATTTTGCAGTCCATGGTAGTCTGCACAAAGTTATTTCTGACAATGGCACACAGTTTAAAGGCCAACACTTTAAAAGATCTGCCGAAGAGTGGGACTTTACTCATGTTACGAGTAGCCCTGAGTATCCACAGTCAAATGGTTTCACAGAATGTGCAGTTCAAAGTGCAAAACAATTACTAGAGGAGACAAAATGAGACAATAGTGATGTTTTCTTGAATCTTTTGAATCTCAGAAATATTTCTCATGATAAACATCTTGGTTCACCTACTCAGAGACTTCTGTTGAGACAAACCAGAGCCACGTTACCAATTAGTAGTCAATTGTTGGTTCCATGTGTCAAAAACAACTGTCAGTGAAAGCCAATCTGAAGAAGCATTTATCCCAAAAGTCCTGTTATGATAAGACCAGCAAACCACTCAATCCATTAAGTGAAGGCGAGACAGTGAGAATGCAAAAGTGCAAAGGTTATAATTGTATTGGAATCATGAAGAGTATTTGCCCAGAGTTGAGATCGTACATTGTGGAATCACAAGGAGTAGAGTTTCAGCAGAAATGGAAACATTTGATGCCAGTGGCCAAGCCTATACCACAGCACATAGCCTGTGAGAAAGACCCTATATCTCAGAGTGAGTTGTCCAGTGTTTCAGTTCCAGAAGATGTTTCAGTAAATATCTCTGTTCCTGAGATGAATCCCAAAGTTCCAGATATGAGTTGTTCACTGAAGACTGTCCCTGTTGCTAAACCCAGTTCTGATTACTATATTAGTAGATCAGGTCTCATTTCCAGACCATGTTACAGATACATGGCAACTTGGACATGAACATTGTGTTTATTTATAATGTCTATATTATTGCATGTCCTATTCTAATGTCATTTCATTTGAGGGCAATCTGTTTAAGAGGGAGGATGTAGAGCAATGTGCATGAATGTATGCCTTTAAGAAGCTTTACAGGGGCTTGCACAAGTGTATAAATACTGAGCACGTGCGAGCCTGACTGCCATTTTGTAGTAAGCTGTTGAGATGAAAGCATGCATATCTATATAGTTTGTCAGTTAAGTAGTCCGTTTATAATTTGTAATGCTGCTATCCATCCTGATGTGTCCTTATGTAATAAAGCATATAAACAAACTACCTTGCCTGTTTGTCATCTATACTAGAGTGGGACAAGCGACAGGAGGGTTGGTAGCAGAGAACTGAAACAGGACCTGAATGGCTGGTGCTGGAGTTGGGGGGAGGGGGTGTCATGCATCTAGCCACTTGGTGTTGGCGTGTCAGGAGAAGGAACATCCTTTTTTTTTTTCTTTTTTGCTTGGGGGATCCAACTGTAATAAGCTGATCCATTACAGTGTTCTTTACTTGAAGAGCTGAGGGGGTGGTGTGCTGGTTCATAGTGCCATTACAGGGAGCTAACTGTACCAGCAATGCTCTGGCTGGTGGCAATGATATAGTCTGGGGTTGCTTATATCTGATGCTCACAGTAGCCAGCCAGTACATGCAGTAAGTAAAGGTTGGTAAGTTTGCATGCATCACTGTTACTGATTTATATGCTTCGCTCTTTTTCTTTTTTAATTAAGTGTTGTGTGTGTGTGTGCGTGTGTGTGTGTGTGTGTGTGTGTGTGTGTGTGTGTGTGTGTGTGTGTGTGTGTGTGTGTGTGTGTGTGTATGTGTGTGCGTGTGCGTGAGTGCGTGCGCGTGCGTGTGCGTGCGTGTGTGTGAGTGTGAGTGTGTGAGTGTGTGAGTGTGTGAGTGTGTGAGTGTGTGAGTGTGTGAGTGTGAGAGTGTGTGAGTGTGAGAGTGTGAGAGTGTGAGAGTGTGAGAGTGTGTGTGAGAGTGTGTGTGTCTGTGTCTGTGTGTGTGTGTTTGCTTTTAGCTACCTCTGTTCCAGTTGCATTTCATATTGTGCATGCCTCTATCTGTTATAATCATCTCCTCATCTGACCCCTCATCTGTGTCTGCATGCTCTGCCTATGGAGCTGGGAACTGCGGTCCCTTTCCTGGGGTGCTCTGTTGCAACTGTTTCTTACATATGATATTATGTAAGATGGCACAATCAATATTTTGGCAGAGGTGGGAGGGTCTTATTGCAGGGAGCCTCCAGATGTATCTAGACATCAGAAATGTGAACTGAGCAGGTCAACTACATGCTCTATGATATTTCTAGTCTATACATGTGCTTTGTTATAACCAGTGGGGGTTGTGTGAATTGCATGAGCCTATGTTTCAGTGCATATTCTGCATCCTCCCACCAGATGTTCTTGTGGAAAGTCACCCTTTGAAAACCTTAGATATGGGTCACAGGTGTGCCATATGTGGGAGTCATGGAAACTGCCAGGGTGGCATGCATATGTGTTATAGATGATACCTTGTGATTACAGACCACATGACAGTTAACAGAGTGATAGTCTTTTCTGTATATGTACCTCTTTCCCATTTCCCCAGGTTGAGCATTTATTTTAATGTGGGTGTAATGTATGGCACCCACTACCTGAGGAAAGTAGGCTATAGCATAGACATTTTGCATGATATTAGCTCTCTCCTCTGGGGTACATGGAAGCCAGATATGCCCCTCACACACATGTTGCAGCATTGCAATGAGAAACTGGAAGAGGATTCTTGAGGGGGAGTTCTGTGACACCCCACTGTATCTGCTGTGGGCTGCTGAAAAGTCTCTGTAGTTAGTATACATTATGCTATATATACCTTAGCGTCTACCTGTGTTTATTCTCCATGTTCCCCACATGCCTCAGGTGAGGATGGCAGAGGTTTGCAAATATTTTTTTCTATTGTATCCCAATCCACTGGATAGCAGTCTTTTATTTCTGTTTTATGAAGTCCATGGTAGATCAAATGTGGTCTGAACACCCTATGCCTTATGAGCTGAGGTCTGGCAGCAGCACCTTGTATTTATAATGGATACAGCAACCCCTAATATTTTTCAAAGTTTCCCCATGGCTATATTCCAGCATGGCTTGAATTTCAGAGATAAAGTGTGTATAACATGTTAGTGTGCATTTTATTCATCTCCAAATTGCTCCACCATAATTATTTGCTTTTTTTATACTATATAACAAAAGTGCAATATTGCATTCTAAAGAAGTACATATATTTTTTAACATAGCACAAATTATTTAAAAATGTATAAACGTGTTTTTATACCAAAATGTGATATACATATGCACATGTGATTGTTTTATAGATATATTTAGAAACTGTATGGTAACAGGGTGTCATATAAAACTGTGTAGGCTGAATGAGCAGAATTAATGAATATTCATAAGGTTATGTTTTATTCATGAGAAGGTCAATTGATTGAGCATTCCCACTGGATCTTGATTTTTTTAAATGTATTATATAGGGGGGAGAAACACATTTCATTGTTCTGATGAAGTCTGCAGTTAGCAGATGAAAGCACTTAACCTGTGTGTAAAATAGTTTTAACCCTCAGGGGTTCATTTTTATTTGTTTTCTATTAAAAGTGATTTTTGAAAGTAAGCATTTGCAGTGAGCTACAGTCCTTCTTAGCATATATTTGGTATATATTTTTGGTTATTTGGTTGCATATACGCTTACAACTTGGTATTTAATAATTATTTGCTTTGTTAGAATGTACTTCATCCATTTATTTGCTCATTAACATATTTGGCTGCTAATCCTTGTTTTACATCCAGCAGTAATATATATTGTTTGTTGAATCGTAAACAGCTTGCCTTTTGCTGCCGATCACACAAACTAGCACAATGCGCTGTGTAGGCATTCATGAATCCCGGAAATAATACAAAATATTTAAAACATTACACAAAACAGACCACAAATTCCATGTATATATTTTTTGTTTGTTCTTTTATGGTACAGTAATATTCACATTGAAGTACATTAATTGCCAGTTTCTGGTTAAAATGGTTTCAGGTAATTTGTATGTTTTATTTTCACAGCTTCAGGCAATTTACATTAAGTTTTATTTGTTCAACAGATTGCCTCATGAGTGGTTTTTGGCTATAATTCTGAGGTTCTTTGTAATCGTTTTTGTACTGTCAGTTCATTTTTGGTGCTTTTTACTGATGTGGTAAGGGTTATATTAGGATTTGCTGCTTATTTTATAATTAGATAGCTTTATATTTTAGTTATGTTTTCGGTTAATTTAAAGAGTTTTAATCAAGTTTGTTTTCCTCATAATGCTGCTTTCAGATTTGCTAGTTGCTTAATAAGACTTTATTTTGTATTTTCTTCCTTCATTTAAGTCTTTTTTTTTTTTTTTCATTTTAAACATAAGGAATTAAATTTCTGGGGAACTAACACAAGTTGGAATTATTAATTTAGGGAGCTTGTCTTTATGTATTTTATGTGCATTCTGTGTAGTTACTTTTCCCCACAATAATGTGAGTGAAACAGTTCACCTAAAGGAATGAAGAACTGTAATATCAGATGCATCCATTCAAGAGTGTCTGGAACAATGGCTGATTAGGGAAGGGGGCAGGAGTGTGACAGATACAAAAAGGAGTGCACAGAAAGGATAAACTAGATAGCTACAAACAGCTTCTGAAGTCAGTTTCAAAATGTAATGGAGAGATCATACTAACAAAACAGGTAGTTTAGGGAAAACAGGCTCATAGGTTCATAGATAAGTACTAGGCTAGCTGCCCTTGTAAGCCATTTTGCACCTAGCTATTTTCCCTTTTTTGTTCTCAGATTAACCCATCCCATCCTATTTGGTTATAGATTGACCTTACTATCCCATGGATGATAATTATATAGTACCACTAATGAGAATAACTGGGATCACATGATAGATTACTTGGGGGGGGGGACCATGCATGGGATAAAGCATTTAGGAGCTGCATCTGTCCATTAGTGGTACAGGAGGGCAGTCCTGGGGTAAAATTTTATCTTTCCCAGCCATAGATCTAAGGTGCACTTGAATATGAACAGAGATTTTTGTTTTATGTGGATGGGGAGTCTGTTCCACAGCAGTGGCATCCTCTGTGAGATATACCCGTCCCTCTAAACCATTCTTAGAAAAGGTTTATTTCATAGACTGAGTATTTCCATCTGGTGAATCTGTAATTTTCTTTTCTTTTTAACATGGAAGGAGACACAAATGATGTCCTTTTACTTTAGCAAATCTAGAATTTTTAAACAGAAATCAGTTTATAATTCTTCTTAATGACAACTTTGTCTGAGCGTACAGACTGTGGATGCTAGCAGGGAGGGTTGGGCCATTACCAACTAGAATTTAAACTGTGTGGTACAGGATAACAGATGCAGACTGTTGTCGCTAGATGAGATGAGTGAGTCTGTGAATGTGGCACAGTATTGCTAGAAGGGAACCAGTCATTGTGAAGCAGAATTTTTTTCCTAACACAATGCAGGAAGCTGGGCTGCAGGGCATCAGATGTGGATTGTCTGCTAAGTTGCAGTCACAATAATATAAATGTACCTTTTTTCCTGAAGAGTGTGAGGTTGGGATGTGGTCTTTTAGTGGGGCTGTTTGAAACACAGTTGTGATATCTTGGTGCATTCTGAACTTCATGACATAGAACTCTGTGCAAATATTCTTCTCAGTTATTTTATACAAAATGGGTATTACTGTTAAATTAAATGACCAGTGTATGCGTTTCTTTATTCTTCAAGACATTTTGATGCTCCAAGGCCTACAGAGCTGTTCTTATATTTACCTTTGTACTGCTTTGGTAATGTGCTTGTAAAATATGTAAGCTTTAATGTTAAGCCAGCCTCGGTGGTGCTACGTTTTTGATACTGACTGCACTGTCATTGACCTTGGTTTCCAGTTACCTGATTCTGCAAGGGTTAGCCAAGGAGCAGAGCCTCCTAATAGCCAGCTTACCTATCTCCAGGAGAGAGCTAAGGCCATATTTATTAATGCTTACACTAAGTGTACATGATCTGTATTTAAGAACATCCCTATCACAATTTTTGTGCTTTCTAGTCACTCAGAAAGGTTTCACTAAGTGTAGTCTACACTTTGTAGTAACCTTTATGAATCCCCCCTTAATATTTAAGGCTGCAAGAAAATCAGTAGTAAAGCTAAACTTAGGAGAAAGAAGGTGTGAGTTACGATTGTGCTGTTTGTTCACTCAGAACAGTGTACACTTAGTGTAGGTGTTAATGAATCCCAGGGCTTGAGTTGCAACCAATATAGATCTTCCACCAAGAGCAGGCTGATGAGCAGTACAGTTTCAGCAATACTCTATACTTGGGACACCCTGGTTAGGGCTCAGGGGCAGATGGATACTTGTTCTCTGAGATACGACATGACAACACTACATATTTCAAATTTCATATCCTTCAGAAAAATGCATACAATCACAATTCCTGTTATTCTAACAACTTTCTAAGTTTATAAGAACAATATTTGAAATCTGCCCCTATTTTGAGCCTTTGCGTCCCCATTATGTTGGGCTTTGTCCAGATCTCTTCTGCTAAGAGGTTCAAATATGTGTATGCCCTGAGGTAAATGTGGAATGGTTCTGATATGCAAAACAAATCTAAACTAATTAGGAGCACACAAGCACTATCATTGCTACTGGGTATTGAAGAAATGGTACTGTGGGCAAAGCCAAAAATAAGTCATCCCCAACAAACTGTACAGTGATATATAACTGCTTTAATTATATTTTTGATTAGCTTCACTTAAGGATGACTGGCTGTCAGAAGAAGTTATACACTAATCAGAAGGTGTCTGTGGTAAATGCTATCCTTACCTGTTGCCCCTGTATTCCACAACCCCAACAGCAAACATTTAAGACTCGTTCTAGATCAATGAGAGGAAAATGGGACATCTAGGGCCAGCGGAGTGAGGTAGGAGATTGACCAAAGCTAGCTGCAAATGCAAAATAAAAGGTAAGTATAAAGAACTTCTACAACAGAACTTGGAATTACTGAAATAGGTAAGTGCTTTAAATACTGTCAGGAATTCTGGAATAAAGATGATTGCAACCTGACAAAATACCTAACCAGAATATCCTCAGACAAGACAAATCGCATAACATCTCACGCTGCTACCTCTTTTGCCAGTGAAAGAAGTTGCTACAAGCAATTTTATAGATATAATGGCATCAACTACCAGTGCAAACATGCTCACAATTATTTTATACAACTTCCTAATATTAGTGCAGAGTCAAATTATGTGGATTAAGGAAACAATAATAGAAAAATAAACAAGACATCATCCAAATAGGTACAGTGTTAACCAGTATCTTTCGTAGACTCCAGTTATCAGAATAGCGGCTCAAGTTCTTGTTGGAATATATACTGCAGCTTCAAAATCAATGAGATAATAGAAGAGGAAGCATAGGAAGAAGTCTTTGTACCTTTGGTTTGTAGGAAGCCTGTAAAGGGAGGAGTATGACTGCATCTGGCAGATTGAGATACCGGTATTCTTCAAACTACAGTTATCTTTAGTACTGCACGTGGCACAATTTAAAGTGACCTTGACTGAGGGGAGCAAAGGCTTTTGATATCCTGGGGCCAGCCTCTTTTTCATAGACATTCTTAAGGACAGCGACAAAGCAATGTGGGAAACAGAAAGGGGGAATGCAGAGACAGATGAATAAACACCAGTCTGTGTCCCTAGACCCAAGTAAACCCAGAAAAAATAATGCAACTTAAAGAGAAAAGTCTCAAGACGTTACAGAGTCCAGATATGCATGGCAGGATGTTTGATGACCGGTTAGGGCAAATATCTCAATGGATATGGTAAAAAAAAGGAAACGCTGTATTGTTCCACTGGCAGAAAACATTAAGTCACTAGAGCACAAATGTGACAATACTTTTTTATTGGATGAACATACGTTTTGAAATTACTCGAACTTTCCAGCTAGCACAAGCTCTTCATGGGAAGTTATTAAATTACTTATGCTCGATGCATTATTTAAATCTACACATATCCACTTGTGTCTGGTAAGGGAAGTACATACATTTCTTTGCCTATTGGCTAAAAAAAAGACACTTGAAAAGTGTGGAGAGAGTGTGCCATTTGGATACTTAGTATAAAATGTACACCTCAGAGGCAAACATAGTGGCTGTACTCCAAAGAGAATTTAATAGATGGGAGAATTCTGTTGATTCCATGGTGGAATTCCTTGAGGGGGTCAATGCTATGTGCCCAGATTATGAATAAATTGTTAATAAAATGGAAATAAGCAAGTAGTCTGTGTGCAGTGTTGTAGAAATCACTCTTCTAAGTTTGCCATTAAGAGATTGGCATATTGTGGATTCATTCTGGTACAAACTGAGGTGCCAATGATCTGATCACTATGTTTTCCATTATAGTTAAAGTTATGTGTCAGAATAAATTCTACAGGTTATTCCACAACATTTGGAGTAATATTGTGATGATTTGTTTTCTCTTGTATATACTTGAGACAGGCAAGAAAGCCATCCTTGTGTAGGCTGTTTGTGTAGAGTGATGTAACACCCACTGTAGCTAAAATAGTGCTAAGTGAAGCTGTTAATCTTCTCTGCTAAATGAAAACTGACATTGTAAGATGCAGGAAGAACCTTTAGTTTTATGATGGGTCATAACCTGGTCTTTTAAAGTTACAGGCTCACACACACACATACACACACACACAGTCACATACATTTGATGATGTTGATGGCACAATACAGAGGAGGGGATTCTCAAGAAGAGGATGGAACAACATCATAGCCTGATAATATCACCATTTATTAAATGTTTTCTTTGTGTGTGATATGTCAAGTCAGAGGAATTTGGCACATATTGACACTTTGTAATCACCATCCTAAATTAAGTACTTTATTTCAGGCTGCAGTGGTGCAGCGGTTAGCGTTGTTGCCTCACAGTAAGAGGGTCTCTGGTTTGATTCTTGGCTGGAGTACTTTCTGTGTGGAGTCTGCATGTCCTCCCCATGGTTGAGTGAACTTTAAAGGCATGCAGGTAGGTGCGTGCATGAGTGGGTGTGCCTTCTTTGAATATTGGGCACCAGACTGGCAACTCAACACTGTAAAAATCAACTGCCAATCATTAGTGGACTGGAGTTCTGCTGTGGTGACCCCTAACTGGGAAAAGCTGAAAGACATTTTATAGTGTCTTGTTTTCACTCTGTTTTGTAACGCACATGCAGGTGTTGTATGCCTCTTTTCATGTAGACTTACTGAAGACAAGGCTTCAGAGTTTAGAAACTTGTTTTCCTTGGGAACAGTTTCTTTGTAAATATGCTAAGCAAGCCTTATTGTCAGTTATTGTCATATCATGTGGTTATTGTTACTTTTGTTTTTTAGATTTTATTTGCGACCCCCCCTGGGCTGTTACTGCTGGAATCATGTCAACTTGCAAAGGTAGTTTTGGCAATAGTAAAAGGTCAAAAACTTCCCACTGAAACTACTTTTGGTAAAGATAAGAAAACCTTTTTTTGCAGGGGGGAGACCACTCCATCCCCCAACATATGCGTGTTTATATATATATAAAATATATATATATATATATATATATATATATATATAAAATATATATATATAAAATATATATATATATATATATATATATATATATATATATATGCATATAAATATACATATATATATTTTATATATATATATATATATATATATATATATATATATATATATATTATATATAATATATATATATATATATATATATATGTATATATATATATATATATATATATATATATATATATAAATATATAAATATATATATATATATATATATATATATATATATATATATATATATATATATATATATATATATATATATATATATATATATATATATATATATATATATATATATATATATATATATATATATATATATATATATATATATATATATATATATAAATATATAAATATATAATACATCCTCAACAGCTAACCCACAACTATGCCATCATACCTACACCACACCATGTCTCTTCAAACCATTCTAATACCTCTTTACCATGCCACCTCCTATTCCTCTTATAAACATCCCCCTTCTTTCCTATCCTCTCCTCACCTCACCATCACCCCTGACACAATTCACAACACTGCCACATCTCATTTCCATACTATAGCCTCCTCCCTAATGCTTCCAAACCCACTTCTCTGCTTTAAACTTAAACTCCTACCTAGCTCAATGAAGCATCATCTTCCCAAAGTACTATCATACCTCTCACCAAACACCAGGAGCAAATCCAAGCCCCTGTTCTCTTTCCCATTTAATTTCCTATGCCTAGCAGGAGACATACACTCCAACCCAGGACCTAGTACCAAGAGTAATCCATCTCCCCCCATTACCACCCATACTACCAACCCCAAATACCTGAAGATCTTGACCATTAATACCCAGAGCTTAAGAAACAAGTTATCCCACCTCCATGCTTGGCTATCCCAAACCCAACCTGACCTAGCAGCAGTCTCTGAGACATATCTAGAACCCCATATTTCAGACTCTGAAATACTACCCCCAGGGTTTCAAGTACTTAGACAAGACCGCCTAAAAAAGAAGGGTGGAGGAGTAGCCTTAATCTACTCTAGCCTACTCTCTATCACTCCTTACCAAAATCCTATTCCACAGTTTAACAACGCAGAACTAGTCATAGGAAATCTAAAACTAAATTACCAGAAAAGCATTTGCTTTATAGCACTCTATATCCCCCTGGAAACAACATTAATGCACTTGAGGAAATACTTCTATGGGCCTCATATAATATCAAGCTTGAGACATATATCCTAGGAGATGTGAACATCGACTGGAATAAAATTACTGCCAATAACCCCACCATTTCAATCAATCTATGTAATTTTCCTCAACTCACAAATGCTATAACCAGACCTACTAAAAATAAGCCCCCAGGCTCCATACTGGACTGGATCCTTGTCTCCCACCCTAACAAAATCTTCCTCTTTGGCACCTAAACAGACTCCATCAGTGATTACTTACCAGCCTTCATCCATAGATCAATTCCCCTCCCCTCCACATCCTCACCAATATATCCATACTCGGAATCTCCACAACTTTAACTCCACAACTTTTTCCATTTCTCTTAGACTGATAAACTGGAACACCCTGAAAACTCTACCTCTGGATAGTGCTGTTGAATTCTTCAAATCTACTTTCTTAGACACTCTTAACTCCCAAGCCCCACCAGGAATAAAATGCATAAAAAACAATTCCGCCCCTTGGCTTAGTAAAGATACCAAAACACTCATGCAACAAAGGGACAAGACCTGGAAACTTTATCATTGTGATAGGAACCCTAACACCCTTCTTAAATACAAACAACTCCATAACTTAGCAAAAAAACGTATCATACAAAACAAAAAAGCCTATTATATCAAACTCCAGTCTAACCACTCCACTAACCCCAAACAATTCTAGAAATCCATCAACTCTCTTCTCAACCCAGGCACAAAAAACAACCCCTGCCCTGACACTAGTAAATCTGACCAAGAAATAGCCACTCTGTTCAACTCCTTCTTTAGTAACTCTATAGCTGAACTCACTAAAACATTCCCAAACAACAGCAGCTCTCCTCAAATCAGACCCTCTGCTCAACCTTCCACCCCAAATACACCTCCCGTATTCCACTTCAAACCTATCCCCACCTCTTATATAAAAAACTTCTCTCTAAGCTTAACCCTGCTCCAATGCTCCTGACAATATCCTCTCACTCTTTCTAAAAATAGCAGCAGACAGCCTCGCCATTCCCATTAGCATACTCATCAACAGATCCATACATGAATCTTATGTCCCCAAACTGTGGCATGCAGCCTTTATCCTTCCCCTCCATAAATGAGGCAAAAATAATAACATCTCCAATTTCCGAGCCATAGTAATCCTCTCCCCTGTTTCTAAAATTCTTGAGAAATGCATCCACCTCCAGCTCATGCCGTTCATTCCACATAACCAACTCCTCACCCCAACACAACATGGGTTCCGTCCTGGCCATAGCACAATAACAGCTCTTCTCTCCTTTCTAGACATTAGTAACCATGCCCGAGACTCTGGAGAACTCATATCCACAGTCCTTCTTGACCTCTCCAAGGCCTTTGACACAGTCTCCCATTCCCACCTTCTTCACCACCTTTCCAATCTTAACCTCTCACAAAACACCATTACCTGGTTCAACAGCTACCTCTCCAACAGACCTCAGGCAGTAAATTGGAAGACTGGCACCTCAGCCTTCCTTCCCACCCCAACTGGAATACCCCAGGGATCCATTCTTGGCCCTATGCTCTCAATATCTTCATTAATGATTTCTATGCAGCCATTCCTAACACCAAGATAGTACAATATGCAGACGACTCAACGTTAATTTGCTCTGCATCAAACCTCCCAGAGCTACAAACAAAAACTCAGACTGCCTTCTGAACTACAGAGAACTGAATGCTCCAAAATCACCTCTCTTTGAATGCCACCAAATCAAAGATCCTTCTATTTTCTCTTCAAAATCTATCCACCTAGACAAAACCTCTTTCAAGATTACAAGCTTTGCCAACTCCACTATAGAGGTTGTTCCTTTTGCTAAACTTCTTGGAGTTACTATTGACGAACACCTAAAATTCGATACCCATATTCAGCTAAATATAAAGAAAACCCATCAGAAACTTGGCATGTTGTATAAAAACTCCCACTTCTTCTCCCCATCAACAAGACAGACCCTCGCTACTACCTTCTTACTACCTTCACTAATGTATGACGCTCCCCTACTAACCAGCCTATCTTTCTCCATCTCTTCTAAACTAGAATCCTGTTACAATAAAATCTCAAAGTTCGCCACCACCTCCAATTACTCCACTCATCACTGTAAACCTCTCCACCAGCTGCAATGGCTAGAACTCCCAAACTACCTTGACTACCTCCAACTCATCACCACCCACAAGCTCATTTTCAAACCAACTATATGTCCCGCACTATCAAACATCCTAACATTATACACCCCTAACAGAACTCTAAGATCTACCCACCAAAATCTAATCTCTGTTTATAAACCAAACCGTCCCGCTGGTCAGCTCCTGCTATCCCTCTCCATCACCTAGAAATGGAATTCTCTCCCTCTATCCTTAAGAACTTCTGAGAACGCTGAACACTTCAAAACCCAGCTGCATTCTTACCTCTCCCAAAAATGGAAATGCAATTGCACTCCACCTACCTAAGCTGCTCAACACATAAATACTTTATTATACACAAAGTTTGTTCTTCCTTACACACTATTGTTTAACCCTCTGTACTGCCTTCATGTAAATATTTCCTCTATTCCAGATCAGAGGATTAAACCTTTGTATTAGTCTAACTTATGCTATTATTCATACATAAAGAACTCATCCATGCTAATGTTACTTCTATATCAGTGCATTAATGTAACCTTGCACCACTGTTCTCTACCACTAAATATGTAAATATGCTTGCATCCTTCTCCAAGCTACTGTTTAACATTTGTTTAGTTTTATTTTTTTTTGCTATTTTATATGTAAAATTTGCTGAACTTGTTTCTGTTTCCACTATACATCATTCATTATATTATTGAGATTATACTACATATGATTGGAGTTTTTCTCCCCGGGCCTCCACTGAAAACAGGCTCTTTGAGCCCAGTGGACCTCCCGGTCATCAAACTGAAAATAAATAAAATAAAAGAAACATTTGTCCTTTGTTAACCAAGTTAGTCCACTGGGCTGGGGGACCATTTTCGATGAAGACCTGAGGAGAAAAGCTCCACAAACATGATAAAAAAGATGATACCAAAAATACACAAATATCATAACCATACCAAGTTACATTGCAAGTTTAGGAACATTAAAAAGGGCAAGATAAAGAGATGTGTGAGTAACAACATTAATGCCTTACAGAAAGCATTAAAAGTATGCATTTTGTGCATGTACAACAACAAAATGATAGAGGCAGAGTTGGTGGAACAAATAGAAGAATTGTAAGTGGTGTTCAGTCAAGAGTGAAGAATAACTGAAGAGACAGAGAATAGCAAAGAATGGCAGTTGTGTCAGTTATAGTGGGTGGAGTGGAAGGAGAGGTGGCAAAGACATATAGAGTGGAAAAAATAAATGATGAGGAAAGAGTTGGGGTGACCAGGGAAATAAGAAGTAAAATAGGGGGCCAAAGTTGGGAGGAAAGTTTAGTTTTTAAGAGTGCTTAGTGATGAAGCTATGGATTCACAGGATTGTAAGTATATATAATGTATGAAAGGAATAGTTCTAGTGTGGTAGTGGCAGATTAGGTGGAATGGTGGCAGTTGCAGGAGGGAGAGTTGGCTAGGTATTGTTTTCAGTTTTTTTGAACACAAGCAAAGATTATATATTATAGAATATAATATATATTATATTCTATATTATATATGATATATAATGTTATATTATAGAGGATTGTATGTTTTATATATATATATATATATATATATATCTATATATATATATATATATATATATATATATATATATATATATATATATATATATATACACATGCACACACACACACACACACACACACACACACACACACACACACACACACACACACACACAAACTCCAAGATCACAAAACAGTAAAACAATAGAGAAAAAGGCAAACTCCACTATCAATGAAGTTAATTTCACTGAACAGCTTTTGCATATTTTAAGTTCAGTGAAACTAATTTCGCCGATTTAACATGTTCACATTTTTGTTAGCAGCTGGGAGAGAAGCGCAGATTCTCCCATCTAAGTCAAAGATAATTTTGCAGACCAAGTGGCTGAATTTTCTGTAAGCACCTGGCCCTGATGTAGTGCCTTAAGAATTCTATAGAAAATTGTCACCAAGGACTCTTGGTGTTATCTGGTGTGCCTTCTTTGGCATCCATGTGGAAGAAGGTAGGGACAACACAGGCAATGCATTTTTATAACTGTAGCAGACAGTACTATACTAATGCTGTTACATTCAAACGAAGATAAAATGAAGTCATAAAACTACAGAAGTAAATACAAAACTATCTATACTACAAAAATGATTTACATTGTATACAACAGTGAGTATTTTAGTCCTTGAGGAGTTCATTTGCACATCATTATATTCTAATGCTTGGTAAATACAGATATATGTGAAATTGACTGCTACAAGTTATGTCAGAGGTAGTTCAACAAACAGGAGCAACATCTGAGAGTCTTGAAACGATGGCAGTTTGCTGACAAGAGTACATTTTGTAGGTACTCTGTGTTGAGAGACAAATCATTTGCACCTTTCTAGGATGTTAGTGAGTTTGCATTAGTGCTAATCTGGTGTTGAGTTGTGTAATGTTGGTAAGGTGTCCAAGTCATTATATAACTCCCACAGGAGGTGCAAGTTTTAGATGAATTTAGATGTGATTTACATACAATTTTAAAAAATGGCTATGGAAATAGATGTTCATATGTTCGATGGGATTTGATTCACTATGAAGGGATAGCTATTGGGTGGCCAGTCTCCCATTTTACTGCCAGTTTGGTGTATGCCTAATAGGTATTAATGATATGACCTGAATTCTGAGTGAGGAGTGTACAATAATAGCAGAGTGGCAATACCAGAGCAAGCATTGTGGTAACCTGTAGGTAAAACTGAAATGGAGGCATTTTTGTAACATCTTTTTATTTGTTTTGAATCTATTGCAAACCAATACACATACAAAACAGAGACGCAAGTCTAACAACTACAACATACAATATGCCCTATAACTATATACAACTCTCATCTAAACCCTGACAAAAAATTCTGTAGTGCATCCTTTGTAACATCACAGTAAAATATGATCAAATAATACATTCCAGAAATCCTTATATTCAGGCTGCTGGTTTAATGAATACAAAAAATATTTATGTGCACAACGTTGCTTTCTGGCTACATGTTTGAACCCTTCCCATGACAAGGCCATCCTATTTTTCCAATTTAGAGTGATATAGTACTTCATCAACATAAACAGAGAAACGAGAATATGTATTTGCCCCTTATTTAATCCTGAAGGAGGAATATGGAGGAGAGTAAATTTCCATGATAAAGTTGTTTTCTCATACCCCATTTTTTCTAGCTTGACCCTAAGAGCACACCATAACTTGTATGAGCATTTACAGCTCCAGAATATATGTATAAGGTCCGCTATCTGTGTAGGGTAGTATTCACAGTTTGGTAATGCATTGTGGAACATTTTGTTTAAAACTGCAGGTGTAAAATAAGCATTATTTAATAACATAAGTTGTGTATATTTTAATTTTTGGAGGGGAATAAATTTAGAATATTTTTGTATAGCTTGGGCAATACTATTGGTTGTAATCTGTGGTCCTGTTTTGTCCAGTAGTTAGAATGAATACATTCTTTATTGTATTTAATCTCTATAACAAATTTATAGACACTGGAAATAATTTTTTTCTTCCGGCGAAACAGGTCCCACAGGGTTATACAGGTAGAGATATCTGAAGCGGAAAAGGTATGATCTTCCCAGAACTTACCACAGAGCTCTTTTAATTGTCTTAATAAGACCATATATTTTGCCTGGAGATTTAGCTTTTTCCTCATGGTAATTGCTGAATCTTGTTTGAATGGGAAAAAGTCCGCTATAGATTTATCCCTCAACAATGGATATTGGTCCAGGTTGATCATCTTATTATTTAACCTGAGGTTAGGGTTAAGATGAATAGGTTGAAGGGTCATAAAAGCAGAAGTTAACTTTAGTGAATCAAATAGTTTCTGTATGATTATAATTTTATCTTTTAGGTCCTTATGTAGTTTGTATTTCTTCCTACTCTCATTAGATAGAAAGGGCAATGCTTTCGGGTTAAACTGTAGAGTCCTAATATAGTTATGATGTAATTTCACCCAAGTCGGGAACCAGTTTGAGGAATCTTTGGAATATTCTGCTGTATTCTGTGTAAATCCTCAAAAAACACTTTAATTATATCTTGTGTGTTATTGTAGTTTTTATCTTGAAAAGTAATCTCTGATATGATGGGTATAGGCTTATGTTGGTTAATTAACCTTGCTAAAAATTTGGAAGGGAATTGAACCCATTCTGAGTAGTTGGCTAGGTTTTTAATTTCCTGGAACGATAGGTTCTCAGCCTGAATTGCCAGGAGGTTTTTTTTGTAGATGGGATATTTTATTATCCAGTTCCAGAGAATATTTCTGTTGTAATTCTAGTTCAAGTTTTATTTCCTTCATAATGCTCTTTTCTTTGTTAATGTTTTCTATAATATGCAGATTTATTAATTAGTAAGCCCCTGATCTCTGCCTTCGTGGAAGCCCACTTAGTATCTATCGGCACGTTGTCCTCGAACAAAGTTTGAATACATTTATCAAGAAGTGATTCTATTTCCTGAAGAATATCATTTTTTTTTAGTAAATTAGGGTTTAGGTGCCACCATAAAGATCTATTTTTCAAGCTGCATTTTGTTGTCCAATCTATGGATAGTGTAATTCTGGAATTGTCTGAAAAGAACCTAGGTTCCGTATGAAAAGATAAACTATAGTCAAGAAAGATATCAGATATTAGGAAGAAATCTAGCCTGGACCAACACTTGTAGCATTGAGAGAAAAAAGTAAACCTATTGTTGGAAGTCTGGTGAGCTTGGAGAGAAAATGGGTCAAATAAGCTGAAATCAGATTTAATTTCGGAGATTGCTAAAGATGCTTGGATATTATATTTGGATTTAGCATTGGTTCTGTCTGTCTCTGGGTCTTGAATGGCATTCCAATCACCCCCTATAATGTAATAGTGATTGGGAAAGGAAGTTAAAATTTTATAAATGCACATCAGGAAATTCTGTTGAGAAATGCACGGAGCATAAATATTAATTATAAGAATTGGTTTAGTTAAACGATTTATTCTGGAAACGAAATAACACCATCTGCCTTCTGGATCTGAGCCCTGTTTTATTATATCATACTGGAAGTAATTTTTGATGATAATTGCCACCTCCTCCTAGTTAGTTTTGTTTCCTGCGGCTATAACAGCTTTAATCCACTTTTTCCTCTGAAGGGGGCTCCAGTGCTCATGTAACAAATGGGTTTCCTGCACCATGATAAAGTCTAATTTGGCTTTATAAACTAGGTGTAAGAAAAGTTTCCTTTTTTTTTCTGCTTGCAGCCCCTTAACATTCCATGAAGCTAATCTCCACATAGAATCTGTATAGTATATAGTTGTTGCTTATACTTTCTGTGAATCTGGTATGTATATATTGTACTGTAGGATGCATTGGGAAAAGGGTCTTTTCAGGGCAAAGATGAGATGCTCTTCCTGTCTTAAACCTGTGCTTATCCACTAAATCACCTAACCTGGAAGAGCACGGGATACAAGTATCTGTCTCAATAAGGCGTGATAAGTTGTAGTAAGATAATATCAACTTTATTTTATTTAACTTAACAATGAACCATGAGATGTATCCCATCTCCACTAGCCTATCTCTACAGAGCATAGAAAGCTGAACTATCCTAATAAACTAACTCTGGTACACAGACAATAGCACATATAAACATGTTGTGAGATCTAGGTGTAATTTTATGACTAGTTTTATCTTCTTATAGGTTATAGAAGTACTGTAAAAGAAATTGTTATAACTATCAACCATGGTGACAGATTTTCACTAGAGTGGAACTGTCAACTGTTATGCTTTCTCTGTCATACATTAGAGTTTGCGAGCAACTCCACTTTAAGTGAACTTGACATATTTGAACCCATTGAGAGAAGATACCCACAGAAGGTAAAGGTCTCGTTTATAATAATGTCTAAAAATTGAAATTAGAGGTTAACCGACCTAAAGCAAACAGAATCCTCCTCAAGTTCTCGGAGAGGTCAAAGCCTAAATTATTGCAGGATGATTGTAATCTTATTATTTGTCCCAACAGTTTGTTATTCGCAAGCTGTCAAATTAACAGTTAGTATATCAATGCTTGCACTACTCCTGCCATTCTGGAGACAAGTCGTCCTAATCTATATATTTGTAATCTAAGTAGCTAATGAAAGTTGGGGGACTATATCCTTGATTTAAATGCGATAGTCTTGATATGAGCCGCAGACTTGATTCCTATTGAGTATTACCCAGGAGCATCCTAGTATGCTATCTTCTAGTTTAATTTTTATTGTACCAGAATGCTACCGGGGTAATTGCAAGACCAACTAAAAACATTTGTATATAATACTAATGTCCCCTTTCATGCAAAAGTGAAATATTCTCATCATGTCTTACATGAATATGTTCAGGAAACTTCCCAACAACTCATATATTAATCTGTATATTAACACCTATACAATTGACCCTGTAATGAGATGTTGGATCTCAACATCCCGGTTACCATTAAAATTCAGAATATGTCTGTGTGGACTAGCCCCATTCAGTTAGTAATCTACCAAAATCCTGAAGTAATAATGATCAAACACAACTAACTAAAAAGATAGCTTTGGACCATAACAAACCATGCAATAATAAAATGATAGTATTAATTAATAGTTTACAAGATCCACTCCATACAAATGAATATGGTATTTTAAATATGTTATCTTATGTTACTACTAATAGATTTTTAGTAAATATTGTGAATGGTTAGGTAATTTATAAGAAAGGATATACAGAAGCTCTCATTTATCTGAAAGAAAAAAAAAAAAATACAAGAACAGTAATATGCCATACTATATGAACAAATTATCAAGAGTCTTACAGCATATTATGAGTCTCTTTATAGCCTAGTAAAAGTTCGAGGTATGAGGCATAAACTGAATATACATATTAATTGCATTCCTTTTTCCATTCTGTCATGCTTTTCTTCTTCCTTCCCCCTTTCCTCTCCCCTCTCTCTCTCTTCTTTTACCATCCTTTTCCCACAATATGCCTCTATGGATATTACGATATGTTGGTCCTGGAGAAGTACTTGACAAACCCTCCATCCGATCTGCTACCGATTTTCAAGAGAAGTCTATCAAGAATAGATCGGTGGGTTCAACCTGTTCTAAAAAGAACAGACTAACAAGAACAGAGTAATACCCTTTGCCTGTACTTACTAAAATTGCCATTAAGGAAGGGGGAGTTGAATGATGCGTTGCTCTGCTCGTTATACCCTCTCGGTTGTCTGTTATCTCTTCCAACGGACATGTTATTAACCCTGCATGTTCTTCAAATCAAGCCTTCTCTTACATCTCGGTTGCACACCATTGCTTCTTGGTTACTTCGGATTGTATTGTTGAATATAAGACCGATTCTCAGCCTCTCGTCGATATGCAGCGATTTTTCCTCTTCCTGGTTTGAATTATGCACTATTGGGTGCTATAGCTTTAAGATTCCCTTGCATCCTGGGAGTCGAAGGTCAAGGTGTAGATTAGGATCACCGGAGGTTCCTGCAAGAAAGATTTTGTAGTTCGTTAAGTGTATTCTGGATCATGGAGATTTGAGGCCTGGATACCTAATGTTTCAGTCGGACTAAAGGTAAGAAAATTGAGTCAAGGTTGGTAATGAAGCTGGTATTTAGATATTCCCCATTTATTGCGCTAGTAATATAATTTCATTTATATTCCTGTTGTCCCTCTTTATTTTAATTTCGTTTATCTCGTTAAATCTTGCGTGTTTCAAGTTCCGGATTTACTTTGAAGATTTTCAAGAAGGTTGAAGCGGCTTCAATGTTATTATTTACAGAGTACTTGTTTCCTTGATGTGAGAATGACAGTGTATTGGGGTAGTTCATCCAGAATTTAATCTGCTTATTGATAAGAAATGCGCAAAAAGGGGCCAATTTCTGTCTTTCTAGTTTTATTTGAGGAGGTAGATCTTGTGACAAAGATATTTTTGAGCCGTTCCAGTCAACAGCTTTTTTATTTTTAGCTGCTAACAGTAATTTACTTACATGTTGAAAATTAAGTATTTTAGCATAAATGATTCTTGGCTTGTTTGGCACTGGAGAAGATCTAAGAGTTCTATGGGCTCTTTCGATCATAATTTGTTTAGCTTCTAAGTCATTTCCTAAAAATAGTGTGAAAATAGCAGTTAAGCTTTCCGGAATCTTGTTATGTTCAATAGTTTCGGGGATGCCCCTTATGATGATGTTGTTACGTCTGGTTCTGGCTTCTACGTCCATTATTTTCATTTGTAGTTCTTGGATAGATCTTGTGTTGGAACTGGATTCCTTTTGCAAGTTCTCTATTTTGTCATCCTGATCAAATATTTTTGCCTCTGTTTTGTCCATCCTTGTGAGAATCTTCTCTATAGATTCTCCAAATGATTGAAGCTGAATAGAAAGACTTTGGATTGAAGCTTGTATAGGCTGGAGTGCAGTTCTCAGATCCTCTAGGTTGGAACTTTCTGTTTTATTTTTACTTGTGGATTTACTGGTTTCCTGGAGTTTACCTGTTCTGGCTCTCTTAGACATGGTATCTTTTTCAGGGGACACTATTAATGAGAATTTCGCTTTAGTAGTTTGGCTGTCCATTTGATCTGATTCCTGTGACATTTTCTCTGCGCTTCTTGTTGTATCTTTAATATTTCTTTCTCTATTTTGTTCCAGATCTGTACCGGCCTAGTAGCAGTTATTTCAGGAGTAGCACATGTGGCACAGAGTGCTTGTCTTATCTGCTTCAATCCCCTAGTTTCTTGATTTCTTTGAAGTTTTCGCTCCTCAAGATGGAAAGGTATTATTTATGTTTATGCTTTTCCTTGATATTAATTGAAAAGGTATTTATCTCAGTAATTGCTGATAGAAATACAGTAGGTAAATTGCTAAGCTGTGGTCCAGCACTGCTTACAGGATGGCAGCCATCTTGGATCCACCTGAAATGGAGGCATTTGGTTTTGTTTTCTAGTCTCATCTGGGCTGAGCCTGAAAATCATAAGTAGTAATTTGATATTTTGCAGTGGTGGGAGTGGCATGATTTTTTTATTTTAGCATTATTTATGGGCATTGCTCTGTAAAGCAGTTTAGGTGAAACAAACCATTTAGTTAGCTTGCATTTAGTGCCTGGGATCAGTCAAGGATTTATTCAGTACTGTGACTCAAGCTTCTTGAGCCAATTACTCAACAGGTAGCATAATTTATGGTAAACAATCAAAGTACACATACTTTGAAGGACAGACTTATTGTAAATATGGCATTTCAAAGTACTTAACTGATGGGGGTCTGCATCTCTCAGACCTATATTAAGTTTAATATACCAACACCAATATTGTACAAGAGTAAAGAAAAGGGAATATTCCCTTTTCTTTGTTATTCTGTGATCTCACACAAACACCACACTTCCATTCAAACTTTTCAAGGTACATTTCTTTTGATCACATTAATTAAAATAATATGACATAATATTTTTGAAAAGAGTGCACTTTGACAAATTGCAGGTGACTCATCTCTCTCTCTCTCTCTGTCTTTCTCTCTCTCTCTATATATATATGTATATATATATATATATATATATATATATATATATATATATATATATATATACTTTGCTGTGCAGTTACTGGCTTCTGTACTTAATTAGCCTTTTCTGTGTTTAATCAAAATTGTATTTTATTTGTTCATTTTCAATAGTTTGTGGCTGACGTTTATCTATTCATTTATTTATAAAGGGTAAACTCACAGAACTTATGTACCTATTGACATTTGTCATTTATGAAGAGAGATGTTTTGATTACAAGCTACTACAATTTAATATATTTGGCTCATTGGAAGAATTTTCATTAAATAAGACCTTAGCATCCCATTAGCCTGACTGATGTAGCATGTACTATGAATTCAGTAATGGGGATCTGTCACTTTTGGGAAAAATGTATGTGTGTGTGTGTGTGTGGGGGGGTATGTGCATATGTCTGTGAAAATAGTTTACTGTTCTTATGACTGCACTTCAAGACACTGACCTCAGACTGCAGTAGATGAAATCCTGGGTAACAGATAATTATAAACCTGTTCTGTAGCTGTACAGTGTAAACAATTTTGAGCATGCTAGGTGTTAGACATAATCCAAGTTATATAAATCCATGCCAGAGATACAGAATTCATAGCCCACAACCTATGCATCTGACATATTTGGTAGCTGTGATACAGATTTAAGGTCAAAGGGTCCATCCCATATTTGATGCCAGCAGACTGGGCTTATGGTCCGTAATACCTTACACTGGTATCTGGTAGAGAAAATATATGTTCAGGATTTTAAGCTAGCAGGACTTGTAGGTAAGTCTTGTAAGAAGGCAACCTATTGCTTTGAATTAACAGGCATCAGTTAAGATGGCTGACTGATATAGCAATAATTTTGTAAACATTACATAAACAATGATAAAGCTTGTCTCTGTAGCAGTTACCTGAATGTGGAGTTTTGCAGTATTTGGTTAGGCTTTGTTTAAAGAATGATACTCCCACGTATCAGACTGGATTTCTTAAATGGCAAAGTTAATGTAATCTTTTTAGAAACTGTCTTTATATCCTGTTTGTAAGTTTTAACTAGGCAGATGGTTCAATTGTGTTAAAAATTGGGAAGAGCAGGGTAAATATTGTTGCCAAAATGTAATGTACTGTGATAAATATGACTAAGAACACATGGAAATTACTGAAGCCTGATGAATATTATTATGTAAAATCACATTTGCGAGAATACCGATGGCTTTCATCAGTGATGAACTGTGAAGGAGTTTCAGAGTTAGGTCTTATATTTATATTCTTTGTTGTAATAATGTAACATCAATATGGATGACTAAGGACTTGTTTTGAGTGATGCACTGGAATCTTTCATAATTGTTCTAGTAAAATACCAAAATGTACTATTAAAATATAGAAGCAAGAAATATTCTTTTTGACTCCCAGACATGCAAATTAAACAGATAACCATGTAGATCAAAAATTAGCTTCAGAATTTAACAAGGTATACATTTAGCACCTTAGTTTATCTGCCAGGAGACAATAAAACAATATTCGTACCTTAATTTCTTACACCATAATATCACTTTACCATGATGTCAAAAACATCTGTGTTTTATAAATGTGTAAGCTCTTTACAGACAAGAGATCTTGGCTATATAGCTCAGCCTTCCACCAAAGGTATAGGAGACCACCAAAGGTATAGGAGATCGCGGCTGTATAGCTCAGCCTTCCACCAAAGGTATAGGAGATCTTGGCTGTACAGCTCAACCTTCCACCACAGGTATAGGCGATCTCAGCTGTACAGCTCAGACTTCCACCACAGGTATAGATTACCACCCTCGCCCTCCCCTGTATCTTGTCATATATTTGTTGCTCATTAACAAAAACTTTCAGTAAAATTCATAAAAAATGGAAATTACAGATAATTTTTTTACATTTTTTTAATTTATTTCTGTGTGTGTGTGTGTGTGTGTGTGTGTGTGTGTGTGTGTGTGTGTGTGTGTGTGTGTGTGTGTGTGTGTGTGTCTATAGATATATATATATATATATATATATATATATATATATATATATATATATATGTTTTATATTTGTTTACCAGCTTTATGCTACAGTGCTTGTTTTCATGTACAGCCTGATAGAAGTTAAACAATTTAACAATCTAATATAACAGGTAGGAAGCTCAAAGGCCAAGTGCTTGGAAGCATGTAGGCAGCTTTCCTGGAATGAGGTTAGTGAGGATGAGGAATCATTAAGTTGGGGAGGTATGGCTTATCTACTGACTTATTTCACTGAAACTTGATCACACAAATCTAGTTTATAATCTTGTTGCAAGGGAACACTGCTTCCTGCAGTCCTTAAACTGATTTGTCAGTTTTTTTTGTTTGCTCCATTTAGTGATATAATTTAGTAGTGGCTTTGTTGTACTTAACATCTAAGCTATTTTTTTTCTGCTGTGGGATCTTGTATTTCATTATAATAGATATCAGAATGGAGCTTTTAGCGGCTTGATGAGTTTTATTTTTCCTTAAAACTAATCCTCTACCATGATGTCATTTTATACTTACAATTTTTTCAACTGAGCGAGAAGCACTGGAGAAATACTGGAGCATGATATGCTTATTTTATGGTATGTTGACATACTTATTTTATGGTATGTTGACATATTTATTTTATGGTATTTTGACATATTTATTTTATGGTGTTTCTCCAAAGCAGTACTGCACTTTAAACTGGATATGATTATCTGTAATGTTATACTTTTTTATTGGACAGCAATATTACAGAGGAATGGTGATATAGGGTGTATTGGTGAGTGTTATTTTCCTGTATACCTCTCAATGTCTTCGTGCAAGATTTCTGGTTAAATGCTCAAGTTTTTTTTTTTTTTTTGATAAGGGCCAAGACTGAGTGACAGTTTGTATAAAGACAATAATTTATGAAGTTATTAAGCTGCCAAAGTTCTTTCTCAGCTAAAATAGTGTTACTGGATAACCCATCTCCTATCTCCTGTAACATTACATCTACTCCATATACACAGGCAATCCACTGGCTCCCAGTACCAAGATGGGCTAGTCTGCTACCAGGGACACTTATATTAAATTCTTACATTGGGGTACATTTTCCCTAAAAGAAATTTCCCTCAGAGAGACCAAAATTCTCAGGAGCACCCAAGATGATATCCTTATACTCGCCAGGTCCAATTTCAAAGAGGCCATAGTTCAAAAGCCTTTTCCAGAATAGGGCTTGTTCTTTGGAACCAACTACCAAAGGAAGCAAAGAGTAACTTTACTTTAGAGTGGTTAAAAAAAATCATTAAAAGAAGCCTTTTCTTTGAGGAAGCCAAATGGTCATGTTTTCATGTTACTGGCGAAGAGAGGGGATATCAGAAGAGAAAACATTCTTTACTCGAATCAAATGTTCCTAGATTTATGCTTGTATAACAGTACTTCCTTGTATACTGAGTATATAGTATGCATACTTAATATTCCTAGTCACAGTTTATAATAACATACTAATCTTTTATCTCTTGCTACAGAACTGTTTACGCTCTCAGTAAATTGACTTATGTAAGTAATCATTCTATGCTGAGACCTGTTTTCTGTACTCAGGTCATGGCTGAAAATTGTCAGTAGACCAGTCCACTTATCCAGCAAAAAAAATTTAATTTTATTTATTTCACGCCTGTTTAACATGAAAGTCCCACTGGGTGAAGCACGTTTTCAGCAGAGGCCCGGGGAGAAAAGCTCCACATACAGTCGAACAGACAATGTAAAAAGGACATGTAAAGGTTACATGTACACATGATAAGTCTAGACATAAAATACATATAATTAGATATACATGATACATATAATTAATCACTCTTCCACTTCCATGTTACAATAATAAGCACAGGTTTAGCAAGATAAACAGCAACAATAAATTCATTTGCAAAAGGGTTGTACTGTTATTCATCTTTAGAAAAATGCAACTTCTGAAGCACTTATTAAAAATGCAATGGGATATATTGCTGGCATCCTTATTTTATTTGCAGTAAGGATTTTGTGTCAGGATGGA
The DNA here is from genome assembly GCF_019279795.1 of Protopterus annectens. NCBI lineage: Eukaryota > Metazoa > Chordata > Ceratodontiformes > Protopteridae > Protopterus > Protopterus annectens. The sequence goes on from NC_056726.1 coordinate 378,454,452, forward strand.
TTGTGATTTATTTTTTATTAATTAAAATGTAGGTATTTTTATGCTGTACTAATATATCCATATTTATCTGTATATATCACATTACTAAGTAATTAAAACTGAGGGATTGCCAACATATTATGGTAGAACTGGTTTACAATTTTTTTTTTGTTTTGACTTACTCAGGTGATGAGTGTACATTACCCTTATAGTCTTGAGACCAAAGTGTCCAAGATTACAGTGATTTGTAAGATGGTAATTAGACTTGGGGGAGCCAAAAAAAAGATAATTTGAGATGTTCAACATTGCAGTCAGGAACACTTCTGCAATACTGAAAATGTTGAACACTATTCCTCATGTTACCATTAACTGTTACTAACCATTGTTGTGTGCACTCCCCTTCCATTCCCCATTCCTCATGTTATCACTGACTGTTACTAATCACTGTCTGCACTCCCCTTCCATTCACCATTCTTCATGTTATCACCGACTGTTACTAATCACTGATGTGTGTACTCCCCTTCCATTCACCATTCTTCATGTTATCACCGACTGTTACTAATCCCTGATGTGTGTACTCCCCTTCCATTCCCCATTCCTCATGTTATCACCGACTGTTAATAATCACTGATGTGTGTACTCCCCTTCCATTCCCCATTCCTCATGTTATCACCGACTGTTACTAATCACTGATGTGTGTACTCCCCTTCCATTCACCATTCTTCATGTTATCACCGACTGTTACTAATCACTGATGTGTGTACTCCCCTTCCATTCACCATTACTCATGTTTATCACCAGCTGTTACTAATCACTGCTGTGTGCACTCCCTTACATTCACCATTCCACGTTATCACCGACTGTTACTAATCACTGATGTGTGTACTCCCCTTCCATTCCCCATTCCTCATGTTACCATTGACTGTTACTAATCACTGATGTGTGTACTCCCCTTCCATTCACCATTCCTCATGTTATCACTGACTGTTACTAATCACTGATGTGTGTACTACCCTTCCATTCACCATTCTTCATGTTATCACCGACTGTTACTAATCACTGATGTGTGTACTCCCTTCCATTCCCCATTCCTCATGTTATCACTGACTGTTACTAATCACTGCTGTGTGTACTCCCCTTCCATTCACCATTCCTCATGTTATCACTGACTGTTACTAATCACTGATGTGTGTACTCCCCTTCCATTCACCATTCTTCATGTTATCACCGACTGTTACTAATCACTGATGTGTGTACTCCCCTTCCATTCCCCATTCCTCATGTTATCACTGACTGTTACTAATCACTGATGTGTGTACTCCCCTTCCATTCCCCATTCCTCATGTTATCACTCACTGTTACTAATCACTGATGTGTGTACTCCCCTTCCATTCACCATTCCCCATGTTACCACTGACTGTTACTACTCACTGATGGGCATTCTCCCATTCCCCATTCCTCATGTTACCACTGACTGTTACTAATCACTGATGGGTGTACTCCCTTCCATTTCCCATTCCTTCTTCTGTAATAAACTGTCACCAATCACAGCAAAGGGCACTCCCTTCCTCCCCTTGTTCCTTATGTTATCACTAATCACTAATCACTGCTGTGTGCCCTCCTTTCCAATCTCCATTCCTCATGTTATAACTACTTGTTAGTAATACCTGCAGTGTGAACCCCCTTTGATTCCCCATTCTTCATGTCACCACAAGTCCTTCTTTGTCTTCTGTTCAGTGAATTCCCTCACCCTACCTTTCAACTACTCTGCATTCATAGGATCAATACATTTCTAAGGTCAGAAAATGTTTTTGTACTGCTACTCTCAATTGACCCTAGAAAGCTCAAATTTGCCCTCTTTCATTAGCTCAGGTAAAGAGCCAATGAGAGGTAGACTTCCTGGAGCTATGATAACAAGCTGAATGACAGCATCAGCTATAACAATGTCAATGACCAGTGTATCAACATATTTATGCCAAATTACACAACATCGACACATTCTACTCATGCTCTGGGAATTATCATGGAGCAGGCTAAACCAAAAGCAATTGGCATACCCCATTGGATCCCCTCCCTGTAGGGGGGCTACACCCACCTCACCCCCCCCCCCGCTAATTATATATACTAATTCTGAGATTGCACAATCTCCAGGGGAAATGAATATTTCCTTATGGGGGTTTCTGACCTTGCACTTTGTGATCATTCAGTTGCATGTCTAATATAACAGGTAGGAAGCTCAAAGGCCAAGTGCTTGGAAGCATGTAGGCAGCTTTCCTGGAATGAGGTTAGTGAGGATGAGGAATCATTAAGTTGGGGAGGTATGGCTTATCTACTGACTTATTTCACTGAAACTTGATCACACAAATCTAGTTTATAATCTTGTTGCAAGGGAACACTGCTTCCTGCAGTCCTTAAACTGATTTGTCAGTTTTTTTTTTGTTTGCTCCATTTAGTGATATAATTTAGTAGTGGCTTTGTTGTACTTAACATCTAAGCTATTTTTTTTCTGCTGTGGGATCTTGTATTTCATTATAATAGATATCAGAATGGAGCTTTTAGCGGCTTGATGAGTTTTATTTTTCCTTAAAACTAATCCTCTACCATGATGTCATTTTATACTTACAATTTTTTCAACTGAGCGAGAAGCACTGGAGAAATACTGGAGCATGATATGCTTATTTTATGGTATGTTGACATACTTATTTTATGGTATGTTGACATATTTATTTTATGGTATTTTGACATATTTATTTTATGGTGTTTCTCCAAAGCAGTACTGCACTTTAAACTGGATATGATTATCTGTAATGTTATACTTTTTTATTGGACAGCAATATTACAGAGGAATGGTGATATAGGGTGTATTGGTGAGTGTTATTTTCCTGTATACCTCTCAATGTCTTCGTGCAAGATTTCTGGTTAAATGCTCAAGTTTTTTTTTTTTTTTGATAAGGGCCAAGACTGAGTGACAGTTTGTATAAAGACAATAATTTATGAAGTTATTAAGCTGCCAAAGTTCTTTCTCAGCTAAAATAGTGTTACTGGATAACCCATCTCCTATCTCCTGTAACATTACATCTACTCCATATACACAGGCAATCCACTGGCTCCCAGTACCAAGATGGGCTAGTCTGCTACCAGGGACACTTATATTAAATTCTTACATTGGGGTACATTTTCCCTAAAAGAAATTTCCCTCAGAGAGACCAAAATTCTCAGGAGCACCCAAGATGATATCCTTATACTCGCCAGGTCCAATTTCAAAGAGGCCATAGTTCAAAAAGCCTTTTCCAGAATAGGGCTTGTTCTTTGGAACCAACTACCAAAGGAAGCAAAGAGTAACTTTACTTTAGAGTGGTTAAAAAAAATCATTAAAAGAAGCCTTTTCTTTGAGGAAGCCAAATGGTCATGTTTTCATGTTACTGCCGAAGAGAGGGGATATCAGAAGAGAAAACATTCTTTACTCGAATCAAATGTTCCTAGATTTATGCTTGTATAACAGTACTTCCTTGTATACTGAGTATATAGTATGCATACTTAATATTCCTAGTCACAGTTTATAATAACATACTAATCTTTTATCTCTTGCTACAGAACTGTTTACGCTCTCAGTAAATTGACTTATGTAAGTAATCATTCTATGCTGACACCTGTTTTCTGAACTCAGGTCATGGCTGAAAATTGTCAGTAGACCAGTCCACTTATCCAGCAAAAAAAATTTAATTTTATTTATTTCACGCCTGTTTAACATGAAAGTCCCACTGGGTGAAGCACGTTTTCAGCAGAGGCCCGGGGAGAAAAGCTCCACATACAGTCGAACAGACAATGTAAAAAGGACATGTAAAGGTTACATGTACACATGATAAGTCTAGACATAAAATACATATAATTAGATATACATGATACATATAATTAATCACTCTTCCACTTCCATGTTACAATAATAAGCACAGGTTTAGCAAGATAAACAGCAACAATAAATTCATTTGGAAAAGGGTTATACTGTTATTCATCTTTAGAAAAATGCAACTTCTGAAGCACTTATTAAAAATGCAATGGGATATATTGCTGGCATCCTTATTTTATTTGCAGTAAGGATTTTGTGTCAGGATGGATTGTGATTTATTTTTTATTAATTAAAATGTAGGTATTTTTATGCTGTACTAATATATCCATATTTATCTGTATATATCACATTACTAAGTAATTAAAACTGAGGGATTGCCAACATATTATGGTAGAACTGGTTTACAATTTTTTTTTTGTTTTGACTTACTCAGGTGATGAGTGTACATTACCCTTATAGTCTTGAGACCAAAGTGTCCAAGATTACAGTGATTTGTAAGATGGTAATTAGACTTGGGGAGCCAAAAAGATAATTTGAGATGTTCAACATTGCAGTCAGGAACACTTCTGCAATACTGAAAATGTTGAACACTATTCCTCATGTTACCATTAACTGTTACTAACCATTGTTGTGTGCACTCCTTCCATTCCCCATTCCTCATGTTATCACTGACTGTTACTAATCACTGTCTGCACTCCCCTTCCATTCACCATTCTTCATGTTATCACCGACTGTTACTAATCACTGATGTGTGTACTCCCCTTCCATTCACCATTCTTCATGTTATCACCGACTGTTACTAATCCCTGATGTGTGTACTCCCCTTCCATTCCCCATTCCTCATGTTATCACCGACTGTTACTAATCACTGATGTGTGTACTCCCCTTCCATTCCCCATTCCTCATGTTATCACCGACTGTTACTAATCACTGATGTGTGTACTCCCCTTCCATTCACCATTCTTCATGTTATCACCAACTGTTACTAATCACTGATGTGTGTACTCCCTTCCATTCACCATTACTCATGTTTATCACCAGCTGTTACTAATCACTGCTGTGTGCACTCCTTACATTCACCATTCCACGTTATCACCGACTGTTACTAATCACTGATGTGTGTACTCCCTTCCATTCCCCATTCCTCATGTTACCATTGACTGTTACTAATCACTGATGTGTGTACTCCTTCCATTCACCATTCCTCATGTTATCACTGACTGTTACTAATCACTGATGTGTGTACTACCCTTCCATTCACCATTCTTCATGTTATCACCGACTGTTACTAATCACTGATGTGTGTACTCCCTTCCATTCCCCATTCCTCATGTTATCACTGACTGTTACTAATCACTGCTGTGTGTACTCCCCTTCCATTCACCATTCCTCATGTTATCACTGACTGTTACTAATCACTGATGTGTGTACTCCCCTTCCATTCACCATTCTTCATGTTATCACCGACTGTTACTAATCACTGATGTGTGTACTCCCCTTCCATTCCCCATTCCTCATGTTATCACTGACTGTTACTAATCACTGATGTGTGTACTCCCTTCCATTCCCCATTCCTCATGTTATCACTCACTGTTACTAATCACTGATGTGTGTACTCCCCTTCCATTCACCATTCCCCATGTTACCACTGACTGTTACTACTCACTGATGGGCATTCTCCCATTCCCCATTCCTCATGTTACCACTGACTGTTACTAATCACTGATGGGTGTACTCCCTTCCATTTCCCATTCCTTCTTCTGTAATAAACTGTCACCAATCACAGCAAAGGGCACTCCCTTCCTCCCCTTGTTCCTTATGTTATCACTAATCACTAATCACTGCTGTGTGCCCTCCTTTCCAATCTCCATTCCTCATGTTATAACTACTTGTTAGTAATACCTGCAGTGTGAACCCCCTTTGATTCCCCAGTCTTCATGTCACCACAAGTCCTTCTTTGTCTTCTGTTCAGTGAATTCCCTCACCCTACCTTTCAACTACTCTGCATTCATAGGATCAATACATTTCTAAGGTCAGAAAATGTTTTTGTACTGCTACTCTCAATTGACCCTAGAAAGCTCAAATTTGCCCTCTTTCATTAGCTCAGGTAAAGAGCCAATGAGAGGTAGACTTCCTGGAGCTATGATAACAAGCTGAATGACAGCATCAGCTATAACAATGTCAATGACCAGTGTATCAACATATTTATGCCAAATTACACAACATCGACACATTCTACTCATGCTCTGGGAATTATCATGGAGCAGGCTAAACCAAAAGCAATTGGCATACCCCATTGCATCCCCTCCCTGTAGGGGGCTACACCCACCTCACCCCTGCTAATTATATATACTAATTCTGAGATTGCACAATCTCCAGGGGAAAATGAATATTTCCTTATGGGGGTTTCTGACCTTGCACTTTGTGATCATTCAGTTGCATGTCTAATATAACAGGTAGGAAGCTCAAAGGCCAAGTGCTTGGAGGCATGTAGGCAGCTTTCCTGGAATGAGGTTAGTGAGGATGAGGAATCATTAAGTTGGGGAGGTATGGCTTATCTACTGACTTATTTCACTGAAACTTGATCACACAAATCTAGTTTATAATCTTGTTGCAAGGGAACACTGCTTCCTGCAGTCCTTAAACTGATTTGTCAGTTTTTTTGTTTGCTCCATTTAGTGATATAATTTAGTAGTGGCTTTGTTGTACTTAACATCTAAGCTATTTTTTTCTGCTGTGGGATCTTGTATTTCATTATAATAGATATCAGAATGGAGCTTTTAGCGGCTTGATGAGTTTTATTTTTCCTTAAAACTAATCCTCTACCATGATGTCATTTTATACTTACAATTTTTCAACTGAGCGAGAAGCACTGGAGAAATACTGGAGCATGATATGCTTATTTTATGGTATGTTGACATACTTATTTTATGGTATGTTGACATATTTATTTTATGGTATTTTGACATATTTATTTTATGGTGTTTCTCCAAAGCAGTACTGCACTTTAAACTGGATATGATTATCTGTAATGTTATACTTTTTATTGGACAGCAATATTACAGAGGAATGGTGATATAGGGTGTATTGGTGAGTGTTATTTTCCTGTATACCTCTCAATGTCTTCGTGCAAGATTTCTGGTTAAATGCTCAAGTTTTTTTTTTTTTTTGATAAGGGCCAAGACTGAGTGACAGTTTGTATAAAGACAATAATTTATGAAGTTATTAAGCTGCCAAAGTTCTTTCTCAGCTAAAATAGTGTTACTGGATAACCCATCTCCTATCTCCTGTAACATTACATCTACTCCATATACACAGGCAATCCACTGGCTCCCAGTACCAAGATGGGCTAGTCTGCTACCAGGGACACTTATATTAAATTCTTACATTGGGGTACATTTTCCCTAAAAGAAATTTCCCTCAGAGAGACCAAAATTCTCAGGAGCACCCAAGATGATATCCTTATACTGCCAGGTCCAATTTCAAAGAGGCCATAGTTCAAAAAGCCTTTTCCAGAATAGGGCTTGTTCTTTGGAACCAACTACCAAAGGAAGCAAAGAGTAACTTTACTTTAGAGTGGTTAAAAAAAATCATTAAAAGAAGCCTTTTCTTTGAGGAAGCCAAATGGTCATGTTTTCATGTTACTGGCGAAGAGAGGGGATATCAGAAGAGAAAACATTCTTTACTCAAATCAAATGTTCCTAGATTTATGCTTGTATAACAGTACTTCCTTGTATACTGAGTATATAGTATGCATACTTAATATTCCTAGTCACAGTTTATAATAACATACTAATCTTTTATCTCTTGCTACAGAACTGTTTACGCTCTCAGTAAATTGACTTATGTAAGTAATCATTCTATGCTGACACCTGTTTTCTGTACTCAGGTCATGGCTGAAAATTGTCAGTAGACCAGTCCACTTATCCAGCAAAAAAAATTTAATTTTATTTATTTCACGCCTGTTTAACATGAAAGTCCCACTGGGTGAAGCACGTTTTCAGCAGAGGCCCAGGGAGAAAAGCTCCACATACAGTCGAACAGACAATGTAAAAAGGACATGTAAAGGTTACATGTACACATGATAAGTCTAGACATAAAATACATATAATTAGATATACATGATACATATAATTAATCACTCTTCCACTTCCATGTTACAATAATAAGCACAGGTTTAGCAAGATAAACAGCAACAATAAATTCATTTGGAAAAGGGTTGTACTGTTATTCATCTTTAGAAAAATGCAACTTCTGAAGCACTTATTAAAATGCAATGGGATATATTGCTGGCATCCTTATTTTATTTGCAGTAAGGATTTTGTGTCAGGATGGATTGTGATTTATTTTTTATTAATTAAAATGTAGGTATTTTATGCTGTACTAATATATCCATATTTATCTGTATATATCACATTACTAAGTAATTAAAACTGAGGGATTGCCAACATATTATGGTAGAACTGGTTTACAATTTTTTTTTTGTTTTGACTTACTCAGGTGATGAGTGTACATTACCCTTATAGTCTTGAGACCAAAGTGTCCAAGATTACAGTGATTTGTAAGATGGTAATTAGACTTGGGGAGCCAAAAAAAAGATAATTTGAGATGTTCAACATTGCAGTCAGGAACACTTCTGCAATACTGAAAATGTTGAACACTATTCCTCATGTTACCATTAACTGTTACTAACCATTGTTGTGTGCACTCCTTCCATTCCCCATTCCTCATGTTATCACTGACTGTTACTAATCACTGTCTGCACTCCCCTTCCATTCACCATTCTTCATGTTATCACCGACTGTTACTAATCACTGATGTGTGTACTCCCTTCCATTCACCATTCTTCATGTTATCACCGACTGTTACTAATCCCTGATGTGTGTACTCCCCTTCCATTCCCCATTCCTCATGTTATCACCGACTGTTACTAATCACTGATGTGTGTACTCCCCTTCCATTCCCCATTCCTTATGTTATCACCGACTGTTACTAATCACTGATGTGTGTACTCCCCTTCCATTCACCATTCTTCATGTTATCACCGACTGTTACTAATCACTGATGTGTGTACTCCCCTTCCATTCACCATTACTCATGTTTATCACCAGCTGTTACTAATCACTGCTGTGTGCACTCCCTTACATTCACCATTCCACGTTATCACCGACTGTTACTAATCACTGATGTGTGTACTCCCCTTCCATTCCCCATTCCTTATGTTATCACCGACTGTTACTAATCACTGATGTGTGTACTCTCCTTCCATTCACCATTCCTCATGTTATCACTGACTGTTACTAATCACTGATGTGTGTACTACCCTTCCATTCACCATTCTTCATGTTATCACCGACTGTTACTAATCACTGATGTGTGTACTCCCCTTCCATTCCCCATTCCTCATGTTATCACTGACTGTTACTAATCACTGCTGTGTGTACTCCCCTTCCATTCACCATTCCTCATGTTATCACTGACTGTTACTAATCACTGATGTGTGTACTCCCCTTCCATTCACCATTCTTCATGTTATCACCGACTGTTACTAATCACTGATGTGTGTACTCCCCTTCCATTCCCCATTCCTCATGTTATCACTGACTGTTACTAATCACTGATGTGTGTACTCCCCTTCCATTCCCCATTCCTCATGTTATCACTCACTGTTACTAATCACTGATGTGTGTACTCCCCTTCCATTCACCATTCCTCATGTTACCACTGACTGTTACTACTCACTGATGGGCATTCTCCCATTCCCCATGTTACCACTGACTGTTACTAATCACTGATGGGTGTACTCCCTTCCATTTCCCATTCCTTCTTCTGTAATAAACTGTCACCAATCACAGCAAAGGGCACTCCCTTCCTCCCCTTGTTCCTTATGTTATCACTAATCACTAATCACTGCTGTGTGCCCTCCTTTCCAATCTCCATTCCTCATGTTATAACTACTTGTTAGTAATACCTGCAGTGTGAACCCCCTTTGATTCCCCATTCTTCATGTCACCACAAGTCCTTCTTTGTCTTCTGTTCAGTGAATTCCCTCACCCTACCTTTCAACTACTCTGCATTCATAGGATCAATACATTTCTAAGGTCAGAAAATGTTTTTGTACTGCTACTCTCAATTGACCCTAGAAAGCTCAAATTTGCCCTCTTTCATTAGCTCAGGTAAAGAGCCAATGAGAGGTAGACTTCCTGGAGCTATGATAACAAGCTGAATGACAGCATCAGCTATAACAATGTCAATGACCAGTGTATCAACATATTTATGCCAAATTACACAACATCGACACATTCTACTCATGCTCTGGGAATTATCATGGAGCAGGCTAAACCAAAAGCAATTGGCATACCCCATTGGATCCCCTCCCTGTAGGGGGGCTACACCCACCTCACCCCCCCCCCCCGCTAATTATATATACTAATTCTGAGATTGCACAATCTCCAGGGGAAAATGAATATTTCCTTATGGGGGTTTCTGACCTTGCACTTTGTGATCATTCAGTTGCATGTCTAATATAACAGGTAGGAAGCTCAAAGGCCAAGTGCTTGGAAGCATGTAGGCAGCTTTCCTGGAATGAGGTTAGTGAGGATGAGGAATCATTAAGTTGGGGAGGTATGGCTTATCTACTGACTTATTTCACTGAAACTTGATCACACAAATCTAGTTTATAATCTTGTTGCAAGGGAACACTGCTTCCTGCAGTCCTTAAACTGATTTGTCAGTTTTTTTTGTTTGCTCCATTTAGTGATATAATTTAGTAGTGGCTTTGTTGTACTTAACATCTAAGCTATTTTTTTTCTGCTGTGGGATCTTGTATTTCATTATAATAGATATCAGAATGGAGCTTTTAGCGGCTTGATGAGTTTTATTTTTCCTTAAAACTAATCCTCTACCATGATGTCATTTTATACTTACAATTTTTTCAACTGAGCGAGAAGCACTGGAGAAATACTGGAGCATGATATGCTTATTTTATGGTATGTTGACATACTTATTTTATGGTATGTTGACATATTTATTTTATGGTATTTTGACATATTTATTTTATGGTGTTTCTCCAAAGCAGTACTGCACTTTAAACTGGATATGATTATCTGTAATGTTATACTTTTTTATTGGACAGCAATATTACAGAGGAATGGTGATATAGGGTGTATTGGTGAGTGTTATTTTCCTGTATACCTCTCAATGTCTTCGTGCAAGATTTCTGGTTAAATGCTCAAGTTTTTTTTTTTTGATAAGGGCCAAGACTGAGTGACAGTTTGTATAAAGACAATAATTTATGAAGTTATTAAGCTGCCAAAGTTCTTTCTCAGCTAAAATAGTGTTACTGGATAACCCATCTCCTATCTCCTGTAACATTACATCTACTCCATATACACAGGCAATCCACTGGCTCCCAGTACCAAGATGGGCTAGTCTGCTACCAGGGACACTTATATTAAATTCTTACATTGGGGTACATTTTCCCTAAAAGAAATTTCCCTCAGAGAGACCAAAATTCTCAGGAGCACCCAAGATGATATCCTTATACTCGCCAGGTCCAATTTCAAAGAGGCCATAGTTCAAAAAGCCTTTTCCAGAATAGGGCTTGTTCTTTGGAACCAACTACCAAAGGAAGCAAAGAGTAACTTTACTTTAGAGTGGTTAAAAAAAATCATTAAAAGAAGCCTTTTCTTTGAGGAAGCCAAATGGTCATGTTTTCATGTTACTGGCGAAGAGAGGGGATATCAGAAGAGAAAACATTCTTTACTCGAATCAAATGTTCCTAGATTTATGCTTGTATAACAGTACTTCCTTGTATACTGAGTATATAGTATGCATACTTAATATTCCTAGTCACAGTTTATAATAACATACTAATCTTTTATCTCTTGCTACAGAACTGTTTACGCTCTCAGTAAATTGACTTATGTAAGTAATCATTCTATGCTGACACCTGTTTTCTGAACTCAGGTCATGGCTGAAAATTGTCAGTAGACCAGTCCACTTATCCAGCAAAAAAAATTTAATTTTATTTATTTCACGCCTGTTTAACATGAAAGTCCCACTGGGGAAAGCACGTTTTTAGCAGAGGCCCGGGGAGAAAAGCTCCACATACAGTCGAACAGACAATGTAAAAAGGACATGTAAAGGTTACATGTACACATGATAAGTCTAGACATAAAATACATATAATTAGATATACATGATACATATAATTAATCACTCTTCCACTTCCATGTTACAATAATAAGCACAGGTTTAGCAAGATAAACAGCAACAATAAATTCATTTGGAAAAGGGTTATACTGTTATTCATCTTTAGAAAAATGCAACTTCTGAAGCACTTATTAAAAATGCAATGGGATATATTGCTGGCATCCTTATTTTATTTGCAGTAAGGATTTTGTGTCAGGATGGATTGTGATTTATTTTTTATTAATTAAAATGTAGGTATTTTTATGCTGTACTAATATATCCATATTTATCTGTATATATCACATTACTAAGTAATTAAAACTGAGGGATTGCCAACATATTATGGTAGAACTGGTTTACAATTTTTTTTTTGTTTTGACTTACTCAGGTGATGAGTGTACATTACCCTTATAGTCTTGAGACCAAAGTGTCCAAGATTACAGTGATTTGTAAGATGGTAATTAGACTTGGGGGAGCCAAAAAAAAGATAATTTGAGATGTTCAACATTGCAGTCAGGAACACTTCTGCAATACTGAAAATGTTGAACACTATTCCTCATGTTACCATTAACTGTTACTAACCATTGTTGTGTGCACTCCCCTTCCATTCCCCATTCCTCATGTTATCACTGACTGTTACTAATCACTGTCTGCACTCCCCTTCCATTCACCATTCTTCATGTTATCACCGACTGTTACTAATCACTGATGTGTGTACTCCCCTTCCATTCACCATTCTTCATGTTATCACCGACTGTTACTAATCCCTGATGTGTGTACTCCCCTTCCATTCCCCATTCCTCATGTTATCACCGACTGTTACTAATCACTGATGTGTGTACTCCCCTTCCATTCCCCATTCCTCATGTTATCACCGACTGTTACTAATCACTGATGTGTGTACTCCCCTTCCATTCACCATTCTTCATGTTATCACCAACTGTTACTAATCACTGATGTGTGTACTCCCCTTCCATTCACCATTACTCATGTTTATCACCAGCTGTTACTAATCACTGCTGTGTGCACTCCCTTACATTCACCATTCCACGTTATCACCGACTGTTACTAATCACTGATGTGTGTACTCCCCTTCCATTCCCCATTCCTCATGTTACCATTGACTGTTACTAATCACTGATGTGTGTACTCCCCTTCCATTCACCATTCCTCATGTTATCACTGACTGTTACTAATCACTGATGTGTGTACTACCCTTCCATTCACCATTCTTCATGTTATCACCGACTGTTACTAATCACTGATGTGTGTACTCCCCTTCCATTCCCCATTCCTCATGTTATCACTGACTGTTACTAATCACTGCTGTGTGTACTCCCCTTCCATTCACCATTCCTCATGTTATCACTGACTGTTACTAATCACTGATGTGTGTACTCCCCTTCCATTCACCATTCTTCATGTTATCACCGACTGTTACTAATCACTGATGTGTGTACTCCCCTTCCATTCCCCATTCCTCATGTTATCACTGACTGTTACTAATCACTGATGTGTGTACTCCCCTTCCATTCCCCATTCCTCATGTTATCACTCACTGTTACTAATCACTGATGTGTGTACTCCCCTTCCATTCACCATTCCCCATGTTACCACTGACTGTTACTACTCACTGATGGGCATTCTCCCATTCCCCATTCCTCATGTTACCACTGACTGTTACTAATCACTGATGGGTGTACTCCCTTCCATTTCCCATTCCTTCTTCTGTAATAAACTGTCACCAATCACAGCAAAGGGCACTCCCTTCCTCCCCTTGTTCCTTATGTTATCACTAATCACTAATCACTGCTGTGTGCCCTCCTTTCCAATCTCCATTCCTCATGTTATAACTACTTGTTAGTAATACCTGCAGTGTGAACCCCCTTTGATTCCCCAGTCTTCATGTCACCACAAGTCCTTCTTTGTCTTCTGTTCAGTGAATTCCCTCACCCTACCTTTCAACTACTCTGCATTCATAGGATCAATACATTTCTAAGGTCAGAAAATGTTTTTGTACTGCTACTCTCAATTGACCCTAGAAAGCTCAAATTTGCCCTCTTTCATTAGCTCAGGTAAAGAGCCAATGAGAGGTAGACTTCCTGGAGCTATGATAACAAGCTGAATGACAGCATCAGCTATAACAATGTCAATGACCAGTGTATCAACATATTTATGCCAAATTACACAACATCGACACATTCTACTCATGCTCTGGGAATTATCATGGAGCAGGCTAAACCAAAAGCAATTGGCATACCCCATTGCATCCCCTCCCTGTAGGGGGGCTACACCCACCTCACCCCCCCCTGCTAATTATATATACTAATTCTGAGATTGCACAATCTCCAGGGGAAAATGAATATTTCCTTATGGGGGTTTCTGACCTTGCACTTTGTGATCATTCAGTTGCATGTCTAATATAACAGGTAGGAAGCTCAAAGGCCAAGTGCTTGGAGGCATGTAGGCAGCTTTCCTGGAATGAGGTTAGTGAGGATGAGGAATCATTAAGTTGGGGAGGTATGGCTTATCTACTGACTTATTTCACTGAAACTTGATCACACAAATCTAGTTTATAATCTTGTTGCAAGGGAACACTGCTTCCTGCAGTCCTTAAACTGATTTGTCAGTTTTTTTTTTGTTTGCTCCATTTAGTGATATAATTTAGTAGTGGCTTTGTTGTACTTAACATCTAAGCTATTTTTTTTCTGCTGTGGGATCTTGTATTTCATTATAATAGATATCAGAATGGAGCTTTTAGCGGCTTGATGAGTTTTATTTTTCCTTAAAACTAATCCTCTACCATGATGTCATTTTATACTTACAATTTTTTCAACTGAGCGAGAAGCACTGGAGAAATACTGGAGCATGATATGCTTATTTTATGGTATGTTGACATACTTATTTTATGGTATGTTGACATATTTATTTTATGGTATTTTGACATATTTATTTTATGGTGTTTCTCCAAAGCAGTACTGCACTTTAAACTGGATATGATTATCTGTAATGTTATACTTTTTTATTGGACAGCAATATTACAGAGGAATGGTGATATAGGGTGTATTGGTGAGTGTTATTTTCCTGTATACCTCTCAATGTCTTCGTGCAAGATTTCTGGTTAAATGCTCAAGTTTTTTTTTTTTTTGATAAGGGCCAAGACTGAGTGACAGTTTGTATAAAGACAATAATTTATGAAGTTATTAAGCTGCCAAAGTTCTTTCTCAGCTAAAATAGTGTTACTGGATAACCCATCTCCTATCTCCTGTAACATTACATCTACTCCATATACACAGGCAATCCACTGGCTCCCAGTACCAAGATGGGCTAGTCTGCTACCAGGGACACTTATATTAAATTCTTACATTGGGGTACATTTTCCCTAAAAGAAATTTCCCTCAGAGAGACCAAAATTCTCAGGAGCACCCAAGATGATATCCTTATACTCGCCAGGTCCAATTTCAAAGAGGCCATAGTTCAAAAAGCCTTTTCCAGAATAGGGCTTGTTCTTTGGAACCAACTACCAAAGGAAGCAAAGAGTAACTTTACTTTAGAGTGGTTAAAAAAAATCATTAAAAGAAGCCTTTTCTTTGAGGAAGCCAAATGGTCATGTTTTCATGTTACTGGCGAAGAGAGGGGATATCAGAAGAGAAAACATTCTTTACTCAAATCAAATGTTCCTAGATTTATGCTTGTATAACAGTACTTCCTTGTATACTGAGTATATAGTATGCATACTTAATATTCCTAGTCACAGTTTATAATAACATACTAATCTTTTATCTCTTGCTACAGAACTGTTTACGCTCTCAGTAAATTGACTTATGTAAGTAATCATTCTATGCTGACACCTGTTTTCTGTACTCAGGTCATGGCTGAAAATTGTCAGTAGACCAGTCCACTTATCCAGCAAAAAAAATTTAATTTTATTTATTTCACGCCTGTTTAACATGAAAGTCCCACTGGGTGAAGCACGTTTTCAGCAGAGGCCCAGGGAGAAAAGCTCCACATACAGTCGAACAGACAATGTAAAAAGGACATGTAAAGGTTACATGTACACATGATAAGTCTAGACATAAAATACATATAATTAGATATACATGATACATATAATTAATCACTCTTCCACTTCCATGTTACAATAATAAGCACAGGTTTAGCAAGATAAACAGCAACAATAAATTCATTTGGAAAAGGGTTGTACTGTTATTCATCTTTAGAAAAATGCAACTTCTGAAGCACTTATTAAAAATGCAATGGGATATATTGCTGGCATCCTTATTTTATTTGCAGTAAGGATTTTGTGTCAGGATGGAT